>NC_143521.1:52864618-53099618 GCF_031878675.1 Megascapheus bottae
TAAACTAATCAGGAAGCCTACAGAGTGGGAGAAGATCTTCACCAACCAAACAATGGACAAAGGCCTCATATCTAAAATATATCAACAACTCAAAAAATTGAATCACTCCAAAGCTAACCTCCAAAGTAACAACCATCCCATTAAAAAATGGGCCAAAGACTTAAAGAGAGTCTTCTCTGAAGAAGAAACAAAAATGGCCTATAGACACATGAAGAAATGCTCAACATCTCTGGTCATAAAAGAAATGCAAATCAAAACAACTCTAAGATTCCACCTCACTCCAGCTAGAATGGCCAGGATCAGGAAAACGAATGACAACAGATGCTGGAGGGGATGTGGCCAGGAGGGATCACTACTACCCTGTTGGTGGGAGTGCAAACTCGTCCAACCACTATGGAAAGCAGTGTGGCAGTGCCTCAAAAGGCTAAACATAGAACTCCCCTATGACCCAGCAATTCCACTACTTGGCATTTACCCAACCATCCAGAAACAAGGACATACTAAACCCACTAGCACAACAATGTTCATTGCAGCACTATTCACCATAGCAAAGATATGGAACCAACCTAGATGTCCCTCAGTTGATGAGTGGATCAACAAGTTGTGGTATTTGTACACGATGGAATTCTATGCTGCTGTCAGAAAGAATGACATCGCCCCATTTGTTAGGAAATGGAAAGACTTAGAAAAAATCATATTAAGTGAAGTAAGCCAGACTCAAAGGAACTTAGGCTCAATGGTTTCCCTCATTCGTCATAATCATTAGAAACCTTGGGCTCTACTAGCAGAGACTTGCAATAGAGCAAAACCTTGATACATAAGGACATATAATGTGAAGCTAATTAAAAGGACCTCCAGGATAGTGAAACAAAAGCCATATAATGAATGATTGTTGTCCTTAATGTACTATGTTGTCTCTCATCTCCTTTGCTGTCCCTTGTTATCTCATATTGGTATAGTATCTCACTTTGTTATCTAATATATTGAATTTATTTGTATTTGGATATTTGAAATTTGATAGGGAAGGGGGGAAAACCAAGACGGGTGGGGGGTGTGGGGGGGAGGGAAATGGGTACCAAGAAATGTGAAAGGGTATCAATGTATGTGAATTAACGCACCTTCTATCTGGCAAATATCATGTAACCCTTTTACTAATTACAATAAAAAATAAAAAAAATAAAAAAAAAGTGTGAGGATACATCTTGTCTTCTTTTTTTCTTCACAGCTACTATTTGGATATGTGCCTCAGATACATACATACGTACATACATATATACATACATACATACATACATACATACATACATACATGACTAAAATACAAACATGCAATGTTTTGAATGGGGAGCTAGTGAAGAAAAGAAGAGGCAACTGAAAACCCATGTGGGTAGAAACTGAGAACAGTTATGACAGGAGCATCCAGACAGGCCACTGTGCTAGCCACTGTGTGAATCCAGTCCCAGTGCAGAAAGTGACCACAGTGCCTGCTGGTCAGCTTCCTCTCACCATGGTGTATTATTGTCCCCCTTGCAAGATTTTATTTAGGCATTTTACTTTGAAGCTGGTTCATTCACAGATACTTTTTCTTTTTTCCTTCAGAGATAAGGAAGGTCTAAGTAAGTGTTTGGAGCCAAAGAGAGAAGCTGCAAGATGGCCCAGCCCTCCTGTCTTTCTTTCTCTATTTTTTGGCCTTCGTTCTGTGTCCAGGGGCCTAAAAATCCTGTTATCACTAGATAGAAATGTAAGTAGACAAGACATTATAATAATGAAGCAATTCTTCTCTGTAAAGAGCTAGGCTAACTGGGCTATTTCCCACCTATGATCACAAGAAAGGCTTTTGTGGGTTTCCAGACATGTAAATCAAAAAGGACATTTCAAGACAAAATAAAAATGGAAGGAGGAAACCCTTTCTTAACTGTTGACCCTCAACTGCATTGTAAAACTGGCTTTAAGGCTTAGAAGATCTAATCCCTCAACCAAACAGAGGCAGCTAAAAAGATTGGCTTTGAAAAGACCACAGGAAATGAGATTGGCTGGTGCTTCAACACAACCCTCCTCAAAGGATTTGAGAAGTAAAAATAAGATGAAAAAGAGGAGTTGCAAACTGCCTGTGGAATATGAATGAAGCTTGAGGATATAGCCAGCTGAAACTCCCTCCTTTCACTCTTTAGATTCTAAAGCTGGGGTTGAGGGAGTTGAAATTAATATAAATGGAGAGGAGGTTTCTGGGTGTGAACTTCAGGTTTAAATTGTATTCGTGTTAAGTGACAGGGACCCTGCTTGCAATTTGATTCACAGGAGCTGACTGTTTCTGGTGTTTTACTAATAATTTGGGTAAATATGCCGAAACCAATATGGTCAGCCAGGTGTGGAGAAAAGTTAGCCCAGCCTGGATCAGGCCTGCACAAATCTGTATCCCCAGATGGGAGTGCAGGGAATCAAATTAGTGCAATTCAAACAGAAGAGGCTTGACCGAGGGAGAGCTTGAAGAGATCAAAGAAAAAGCAGAGGGAAATTTAGATACAGTTGCACGCCATTTCATTAGAAAGCAAAGAGCATTTAATTTTTTTTTCCAGATTTTTTTTCTCCTTCAAAGGATTAATGTCCTCACTATTCCTTTTTACCCCTAAAAAATCCCAAATTATCCTAAATCCCCGTATCACAGAAACCTGCTAAATACTAAAAATTTTTCCTCAATCTGAAGTAAGGGATCAATTTCCAGATAAAAATCTCATTTAGTTTATTTTATTTTTTTGAAGCAGACCTTACTACGTCACCCAGGTTAGCTTGATAATCACCACTCTCTTGCTTTACCCTCCTTAGTACTGCGATCACAGGCAAGTACCACCATGCCTGCGTAGAATCCTGTTTGTAAAAATATTTGCACATATGTGTCATCAAAGAGATATTTATGTATTTATGTAGTATACCGTCATTTTCCTCTGCATTCTATTTAGTTGCCATTACCCATCCCCCCAAAATAAGTTATTTAAAGTTGTGATTGCCCAACAACACAGTCACTCGGGTTATAATCATATTATATCATTAACTTTTCTGTAGGCAAGTAAAATCACAATTGATTATGGTGTTTACTCCCAGGTTGGGGATCTTATTCAGGAACTGAATAGTAAATATTCTTTGAAAAGGAGTAATATCTGACAGCTCATCGAATGATCCTGTTGACTCTAACCTGTGAATTAAGGATAGAGACAAGAATTGTAAGGCAAGGCTAGACATGGAGGCTCCCCTCTAATCTTGGCTACTCAGGAGGTGAAGATAGGAGAACTACAATTAGAAGGTGACCCCTAGAAATCCTATTTGAAAAAACCTGCAGCAAAAATGTCTTGGAATACAGTGCAAGTTCTAGCAAGTACAGGCTCTGAGATCAAACCCCAGTATCCAAAAGAATATCTCTAAGTGCAACAACATCCCTAAGTTCAGTTAGTTGTCAAACAACATGGCACTGGAGTCCCCTTAAGGTAGGGTCACGGAAGTGAGGGACGGGAGGAGCACAAACATTTCTACACTGTACACAAGAAGGTTTTCTCCACAGAATATTTTATAAAGCCAGAATATCTTTTGAGTTCAAACCAGAAAAGGATTCTCAAGAAAAAATAGAATCTCTAATATTCCACATGAACATAACTGAAAACTATTAAACAAAAATATTTGCAAAGCAACTTCAGCAATATATGAAAAAGATAACACAGGCTCGGAACCAGTGGCACATACCTCATTTCAAGCTACTCAGGAGGCTGAGTTCTGAGGATCTCAGATCAAAGCCAGCTCAAGCACTAAAAAAGTCCAGGAGACTCTTATCTCCAATTAACCACCAGTGAACTGGAAGTGGCTCTGTGGCTAACAGAGTAGGGCTGTAGCCTTGAACTGATAAAGCTCAGGGACGGTAGAGTTCAAGCCCCATGACCAGAAAGGAAAAAAAAAAAGAATCAACTTTATTTCTATGTATAGACAAAAAAAATACTAGTAAAATAAAACTTTAAAAAACAAATTTTAGGACTTAAGGGAATGGATAAAAAAACATTATAGCATAAAATATAAAATAAATGTGAATAAAGTACCTGGGCACTGGTGGGTCACACCTATAATCCTATCTATGCAGGAGAGTGAGATCTGAGAATTGTGGTTCAATCCAATCAACCACAGAAAAGACAAAGTTGTGGCACAAAGTGATGAAGCCCCAGCCTTGAGCAAAAGATCTCTGGGACAACACCCAGGCCTTTGGATTCCAGTCCCACAACTGTAAAAAACAAAAACAAATAAACAAACAAAAAATACCAGAGACAAATCCAAGACCTATACACAGTAGTTCATTAAAGCATTTTAAAGATCTAAAAAAAACCAGAAAATCGTGTTCATAAACTGAATGATATTATAATGATAAATTCTCCTCAAGTTAATCACAGGGATTAAATCAATATCCCAGAAGGACTGATGTAAAAATCGACAAGGTAGTTTAAACATTTTTAATGGAAACATGGGGTCAAGAAAAGTCAAGATAAGCTTAAGAACAAAGCAACTATCAAGATACATGAAGCTACTGTAATTGAGAGAGGTAGTATTGACATAAAGACAGACAACAAGTCAATGCATGGAAAGGGAGGATGTAAGTGAACGACACGTAATGCCATTCCATGTGAAAATGTTTTAGAA
Source organism: Megascapheus bottae (assembly GCF_031878675.1). Taxonomy (NCBI): domain Eukaryota; kingdom Metazoa; phylum Chordata; class Mammalia; order Rodentia; family Geomyidae; genus Megascapheus; species Megascapheus bottae. Next base: position 52,869,290 of record NC_143521.1, read on the forward strand.
TGCTCTTAGGATTCTAAGAATTCTTAGAAAATCCTCTTAGAAGTTTGATTGAGAAGAAACATTGAATTAAAGCTTGCTATTTCTTAGATCCTTTCCTAACTTCTGTATTTTATGAGTCTCATCTTATGTCTGAAAAGTGATACTGAATCTGAGGAAAACCATGAAGTAGAAAAATATAAGACAAGATCAATCACATTCTCCAAAGTGAGTAAAGGAATAGTCCCTAAAACAATAGATTTCAACTTTTCCACTCAGACCAGCCAACTATGGTCTAGAATCATGTTCTAGAAATCAAATATGATTCATTAAACCTCCCCCACTCTTAGAATAGTGACTTTCCAATGGGTTGGTACTGGGGGAGGGACTTAATGCTACAATCCACTTATGATTAAATAAATATACATAATATATTAATATATATTGTGCTGAGGAGGGATGCTGGTGGCTCACGCCTGTAATCCTAACTACTCAGGAGGCTGCAATCTAAAGATCATGGTTCAAGCCAGCCCAGGCAGTAAAATTTCAATTAACCACCAAAAATAAAACAGAAGTGGAGACATGGCTCGAGTGGTAGAGCACTACCTCTATCCCCCAGGCCCTGAGTTCAAGCCCCAAGATCAATACAAAATCAGTTAAACAGAAAAGCAAAAACTTGTACTGGGGTGAAAAATCATTACCATTTCAACCTAGAGATGATTCATGTTTAATCTGTTCCTAATAAACTGTCCTATCACCTTTACCTTAAAGAAGAGAGAGATGGGGAAAGAGGGAAAGAGGGAGAGAGAGGGATACGGAGAGAGAGAGAGGGAGAGGGAGAAGAAGAAAGAGAGAGGGAGGGAAAGGGAGACTAGGATAATTAACACCAACTCTGAGCCAAGCTCTGGGCTAATGGCTTAGTTTATATAACTTGTTCAATCACGTCTTTCCCATAAGGAAGACGTTATCGTTCCCATTTTCTGGATAAAGAAACAGAGTTTACAGTTGTAAACAGTCATCAGTCTCAAGCAGGTCACATTGTGGGAATTTTTAACCAAGATCTGGATGATTGTAAACTTCTTTCTATTCCTTCACATTAGCATTCTGCAGCGGAACATAAAATTTATGTTTGGGTTTTTATGTGCGTTTTATGTATATTTATATGAAATGGCTTGCCGGATTTTCCTTTAGAGGTTTCAAGAGTCTTGCCAATTATCACTGTTAACTTCTGTACCCCAAGTGTCCTGTACAGTAGGGGTAACATAGAACATTCCATAAATATTTGTAGGAAAAAAATGAATGAATGGTATGATGGAACATATTTTATGCCAACTAAAAAGTCATTCCTTTGTTCACACAGAAATACTCACGCTCTGAATTTTTATTTTGCCATAAAAAATAAATCCAACATAAGCTTTCCTTCAGATGTATTTTGCACTGAATACAGAACCCAAACATGCATTTAAATCACTTATATCTAACTTTTTATGGTGCCACTGGGAATAGTGTTCTTTTTGCATTTGCAGTTAAAGGGTAGAACAGACGGTGGAAGTTTAGTTTCAAGTGATGGGCCCATTAAAATAACTTATGCTGTCAAGTGATGGTTCACTCTAAAGTCTCCATTCATTATGTCTGAGTTTGCAAGCTTCAAAACTCTTGGGAAAGAAATGGGATTTCATGAAATGCTTGCTGTGTCGAGAAGTTTCTAGAATGAGACAACAGACCTACAAACTCTGATTCCTTAACATAAAGAGGAAGATACTGATGAACTCTTTACCAACGAGGATGTCTAGTTCATGAAGCATGTGCCCTCGGAAGAAGCTCTATGCGATGAGACCATTAATTAGAAAGTAAGAGTCTGTGTGGTAAGTTTTGTACTCCTTGAACCATCTTCTATGGGTGTGAGTTTGACTAAACACAAACACAAGTGAACTGCAGGATAAAAAGAGGGGAAAGCAAAAGCATAAATAGCAAACCCTTTTGTTGTTTCAAGTAATGATTATTTATATATTGAATTCTGGGTCCTTGTAAAGAGACTCAAAAGTCTATGAAGCAGTTGGCTGGGATCCAATTGCAAGAATGCCTTCATCTATTCCTGCCAGTCTAGCAGCGAGCAAATTCACAACCATAGCAGGGCCCCATCAACTTTTCTATCTACTTATTACCCTTCATTCCCCTTAGCTTAGTCAGCAAAATGATGCAGTCTGCTCCAAACTGAAAGCTAGGACAGCTGGGCTCTATGCCTGGGAATTCTGGTACATTTGGTCTCCTTTAATCTTTTAGTCTTTTAGGCATCCCTGTAAAGTAAGTAATGCCTTCCTTTAGCATTTGACAAAACAAGCCTCTAAGTAGTACTTTTAGATTCCAAATTGAAGTTGCGGGGACATCAAAGTCTTTCCTTGCTCTTTTTTATACTCAAAGCTGTGACACAGCACGTTAAAATCCATCAAGATAAAATTCATCTTGATTGGAAAATATCTAAGATCAAGCCCAGTTACACTACCTGATGATTACGTTAAGATGTAACAAAGTGGCTCACAAATACTCTAAGTTTGTTCTGTAAACATTAGCTCAGACCAGAGACACAAGCGTATATCAAAAAAATCAAAAATATGGTTGGAAACCACAAGGAACACAGCAGAGTGGGACAGACTAAGGAGACAATGGCAAAGAGAATGTCTGAAAAGATATTGACAGGAATAGAAAAATGACCAAAGAATGCAGGACACTGAGACTGGTGACCAGGGGACAGCCCCTTGAAAGGGTGAAGGTAAGGAAAGATTATTAGGACACAGAGAGTTGGCTGCATGCAGAGTACAACTGGCATGAACTCTTTTCCTTCACCAAATCAGCTTGGGAAGGTAGGTAAAGAGGCTCTGAAGTCTGGTTTGAAAGCAAATTTGGTTCTCAAGATTGCTTTTTCTGTCCTCATATGTCCAACATTGAGGTCTTCTATATAGAAAACTTGATCTAAGCCTTGGGCATACAACTAATAACAGTTATAGCCACAAAGGTAAAGGTCAAACATAGTCATTTCCAATAGCTAATAAAGAAAACTTAGAAAGGCGTAGTTTGCAAAGTATGAAAACTAATCTAAAAAAAAATTGAACAGAGGAAGTAGCCCTTGGCTCAAGTGACAGAGCATTAGCCTTGAGCCAAAGAGCTCAGAGACAGCACCCAGGCCCAGAGTTCAAGCCCCATGCATGACCAATAACAACAACAAAAAAGAATAGAATAACATAAAACTTTCTGGAGAAGGGCACAGGGTATACATGGTTTAAGTCTTTAAAGACCAAAGAAAATAATGTTACTTGAGGAAAGGAAACTACTCAAATGAAGACAGCAAGATATGCAAAGATTTCATAAAGAGAAACTCTGGGTTCTGGGGACTGTGAGCCATTAGAGGGGAGATACCAACTAAATATTTGCAGCTGAAGATGGGAACAGAACTGCTCATAACCAGGAGAATGAGAAAGATCCCCAGTAAACATATGTAAAATTAGAGGAAAATACCTGCAAACGATGGGGCCTGAGGTACACATATCCCATCCCCTACAGTATCCACAGTATAGTCTCTGGAACAAGGGACATTTTACCTCACCTTGCTGAGAGACTTGCCAAGAGCTTAAAATGATAAAATATCTTGTACTAAATGCATGGGCCTAATGTAATCACAAGGGTTCTTTAGAGGTAGAACAGGATTTGAAGATGCTACACTGATGGCTTTGAAAGTAGATGACAGGGCCAAAGGTCAAGGAATAAAAATGGCCTCTGTCACTGGAAAATGCTGGTCAACAGATTCCCACCTATGTTCTCAAAAGGGACGTAACTCTGCCAATGCCTTCATTTTCTGCCTAGTAAACCTCATTTTGAATGTCTGGATTCTAGATCTGTCATATTAATAAATGTGTGCTGCTGTGAGCCACTGAAGTGTGTGGTAATTTGTTATAGCATCAATAAGTAGTTGACACAGTGAATACAGAAACTGTGGTGTGTTAAAAAAATATGACTGGCCTATTAGTACTAATAAGGAAAACTGTTGTTGTTAATTTATAAGTAAGTTTCAAAATACCTCATAAAAACCAAACTGCATGTCATCGATCTATACACGCACATAAACGCACAAGAAAAAGTCTAGAACCATTTCCTCCGATAGAGAACAATGAAGATTGTAGAAGATGGAAGAATCAAGGGTGGCACAGAGATGTCAAAAAGAAAAGAATCTAGTATAATTACCATCTTTAAATGGCTAAATAAAGGAATCAATTGAGCCATAATTACTAGGATGATCTAAACAAATCAAACTAGACCATCAGCAAAACATTGTTTAATTAAAGAGAGAGAGAGGGAGACAGGAAGCGAGGGGAGGGGATCTGGCACATTGACAGAGAGTAGTCACTTGCAGTGAGTCAGGAGACACACTTCCCTGAATCCTCCAGATAAAGCTTTGAAGATAAATTGACATGTTGGTGGGGAAGGAGGTAGCAAATATCAATTCAGTTGGTCAGCCTCCATTGTTTTAAGCAAAGTAGGAGACCAGAAAATAGTTTAATTAGGTGGAAATTTTTAGGAGAATGGAGAGCTTTGACACACTATCGAGAAGCAGAAAGAGGGCAGACTCTGAAAGGCATAGCGGTAAAATTCAGTGAACTCAGAAAAGTCAAGCAGATCCTATCCACACAGCTTGTCCAGGACTGTGTACAGCAGTGAACACTGAGAGGGGAAAGCTGATTGTCTTGAGTCTGGGATGTATATTTACAGTTGCTGACATCAAGAAATACCCAGGTTCCTCCCTCCAAGGTAGACCCTCTCCTTCTCCATCTTCATATTCTGTTGCATCAGGTTCATCCATTTCCCTCAAAAGCATGTATTTCTCTCCATACTTGCAACCTTTGCCTCATCCCACTGAACATTCTCTGCATGCATCTGAACTATTATTATAAGCCCTAACCTTTACTTGTACACAATTTCATGAGTCAATTTTTTGAACCATAAGATGAATATTCCTTCTCCAAAATATTCACACCAGAGTGATTTCAATTTCAGATTTTGGAATATTTTATATACATCACAAGATATTTGGAGGATGGAACCCAAGTAGCAACATGAACTGTATTTCTCCTATCTCCACAGCCTGGGATCTTAGCCAGTGTTTTTAGTTCACCCGTGTTCACTGTGGTGGGTCACATGGAGGTATGTGAACCATGTCAAGATTTGCTCTAAGAGCACATTGAATTTTGGAGTCATTTAGATTTCTCATTTTCCAGGTAGGGATTACCAGCCTGTAAACATAATATTCTGAATCTCTTCCTTCTTTGCCTTTTCTTAAAGAGGCAAACTCACCCTTCTCAGCTTTATTGTTCTCTGAGATCAGTCTCCAAACTTTCTGCCCTTGCTGACTGGAATACAGCTTTCCAAAGACCCCATATCTGGACTCTGGGCCTTTGTCCTCCCAGCTCTTTGGAGATTCACATAAGAACTGCCTCCTCCATGGCATTCCATCTACCAAAACTAGACCTCTTCCACTGTCTATTCTTCCATCAGCATCGTAAACCCACCCATCACAAGAGCATCATGTGGTATCATAATTTCAAGTCCCCTTCTTAGTCTCCAGTCTTAGATTAAAATCTAAGGCATTGTGAAGACAGAAGTTACATCATATTTACCACTGGGCTCCAAGCATAGCATGCCTGGAACTCATATAAGTCCACAAGCCATCTCATTAAACTTCCATATCTACAGATACAAGTTTAAAAACATGGCAGGCCTATATCTGAGTATGAGATTTATTCCTGACAAGTTAATGAACCAACCATTTAGTATCATTAAACAAGCAGCATTTGTCCCTATGGCTTATTTTGATAAAGGATGTGCCAGGTTTCTTAACATCAATGCCAAGTGATTTTTTAATTAACTCAGAGGTACTGTCAATAGGAAACTCCACTGTTGATTATAAATGAGAATTCAGATAGGTCAAGTGCTTCCTCTTGTATCTGAAAAATACTTTGTAGTCATTATATAGGCAAGGAATTCTTTGCATGAAGTTTTGTACAGTGTCAATCCTATCAAGGGTATTTTCCATTTTATATATTATAACTTCCATCTTCTGAATTTTGATTTGGCTATTATTAAAATCTATCTCTTCTTAGTACATCCAGGCTTTCGTCTGGCTTCTTCAATACATGAAAAGTCAATGTAAGTTTCAAAACTTTATCAGTCCTCTCTAATGATAGGACCAACTGAAGTTTCAGTTGATTTGGTTATTCTTTTCTAATTATGAGTATGTTTTCTTGTATTGCTGAAATGCTTTGTAGAATTGGTTATTCCAAACTATCTTGGAAGGAAGACCCTGGTTTATGAAACCAGGAAAATACACAATTCCTATCATTGCATATGTTCTGGGCATTATTTTCTCTCATCCTTCAGGGTAGCTTTTTTCCTTCCTTCCTTCCTTTCCTCCTTCCTCCCTTTCTTTCTTTTTCTTTCTTTCTTTCTTTCTTTCTTTCTTTCTTTCTTTCTACCTTTTTTTTCTTGCTTGCTTGCTTGCTTTTTTCCTTTTGTTTTTATTGTATTGTATAGAGGGGTTACAGCTATATTTGCCAGATAGTAGATGCATTATTTCTCACACATTGATACCCCATCTCATGTTTTTGTCCCTATTTTGCTCTCCCATCCCCTCCCAATCATCTTGTTTTCCTCCCTTCCCTTTTCTATTTCAAATAAACAAAAAACGTATATACAATATGCCAGGTAACAAAATCAGATACTGTAACAATATGAGATTAGCCAAAGGCCAGAAAAAGAAAAGAGAAATAACATAATACATTAAGAACAACAATCACACAAGATAAAGCTCTTGTTTCCATATCCCCTAGAGATCTTTTCATTTACCCTCATCCTGTATGACCTTATGTACATAGGTTTTTGAGCTATTGTAATCCTCTGCTAGGAGAGTGCTAGGTGTGTACTAATTATTATAAATGAGGGAAACCATGGCGTCTATGTTCCTTTGAGTCTGGCTTACTTCACTTAATATGATATTTTCCAAGTCTTTCCATTTCCTTACAAATGGGGCAATGTCATTCTTTCTGATGGCAGCATAGAATTCCATTGTGTATGAATACCACATCTTCTTGATCCAATCATCTATTGAGGGGCATCTGGGTTGGTTCCATATCTTTGCTATGGTAAATAGTGCTGCAATGAACATCACTGTGCTAGTGGATTTAGTATGTCTTTGTTTCTGGACAATTGGGTAAATGCCAAGTAGTGGAATTGCTGGGTCATAGGGGAGCTCAATGTTTAGTCTTTTGAGGAACTGCCACACTGCTTTCCATAGTGGTTGAACAAGTTTGCACTCCCACCAACAGTATAGTAGTGATCCCTCCTGGCCACATCCCTTCCTTGCTTGCTTGCTTTCTTGATTGATTTCTCTCTCCCTCTCTCTCTCTCTTTCTTTCTCTCTCTCTCTCTCTCTCTCTCTCTCTCTCTCTCTCTCTCTCTCTCTCTCTCTCTCTCTCTCTCTCTCTCTCTCCATATATATATATATATATATATATATATATATATCTTCTTTGTCTTGAACAATTTCCTTACAGGCATGGATATGTTGTACCAAAGACCTGCATCTATACTAAATTACAGTCATGGTGCTTATAACAATGTTTCAACCAATGGCAGACCATTTGTGCAACAATGGTTCTGTAAGATTAGAATGGAGCTGAAGTTTTCCTTTGTCCTAGTGACCTAGAATCATCCTTATAATGTCATAGTGCCAGCCAGTGCTCATGTGCTCGTGATGACGCTGATGGAAACAGAGTGACTACTCACCCAGTACACATACATGGTACTTGATCGTGTCAGGAAAAGGTTACTCTACTGGACTATACTAGACTGTCATTGTACAGTGTATTTCAATTATTAGAGATTTAAAGTTTATAGTCAAACAGTGTATGTTATATTATACCAGCAGCAGCCTCAAATTGCTCATGGTGACCATATCTCTGACTATATCAAAAGGTCCAGTCCAGGTATGGATCCCATCTAGGTTTGTGTAAACACTCTCTAAATACCCACATGGCAATGGAATCTCATAAAGAGGCATTGCTTAATTGAGCAACTATTTCCTCCTGCATGCCTCTCGAGTTCTTCCTATGCAACACTTTCCTTTGGTACCTCCCTGAGAACTTCCTTTTTCTTAGCTCTTTTGGACTCCCTCCTGAGGAGGGACTCAATCTCCTGAGTCTTTGCTCTGCCACACTCTTCCTGCCTTCCTACTTCCCATACTAGAAAGTGGATGTACCCAAGAGGAACCTCCTCAGGATTCTTTCAATGGAATCTAGGACTTTGTTTTGTCACCCTTCTGCTGGGACTCCTGCTTCCTGAACCCCCATGCTCCCATTCTGATGTCTTGGTCTTCTCTCTTAAGTTTGCCTAGCTGTGTCTTCCAAAGGCTTTATAAGACTGAGTGCAGGGACTCACTTAAAAATGGTAAGTTCTTTCTGCAAATGTCTGCAGCTTATGCTCTCACTTTTTATTGAAAGGTGACTCATTAGAAACTTACATGATGAAAATAATTTCCCTTCAGAATTATAAAAGCACTCCTCTTTGTTTTCTAGCACAGCGTCTCTCTGCAGTATTTTTCTAATTCTATTCTGAATCTAAGGTCTTTAAACTGGCTTGCTTTTTCATCTGAAACTTTTGATTCTTATTTTCACTGGTAGTCTGAATTTTCTGTAGATTTATTTCCATCACTGTGATAGGAATTGGGGGCAGAGGAGCGCAATCTGAAAAATAATGTCTTTCTGTTCCAGGAAATTTCTCTGTACGATTTCTTTAACAACTTCCTCCCAATTTTTATTTTCTCCACCCTCTTGGGAATTCCTGTCAGCTAAAGTTCAAATCCCCTTGATTGATTTCTCTGATTTTTCTCATCTCTTTTATCTCAATATTCACTTCTCTGATTTTTGCCCTAATTTCCAAAAGGTTTTCTTGACATTTCCACCACATTTTCTAATTAAATTTTCATTTCAGTTATTAGATTTCTTCAAATTGAGCAGTAATTTCTATTTTTGCTGCATAAATCCTCTGCTATGCTATCCTATTCTTTCTCCTAGACACAATACTAAGATATTAGTAACAAATTTTAATGGTCTTTTGCCTCCTTTATTATCATTGTTTCTTCTGAGTTCCTTTTTTCTGATTAACTTTCTTGATGGCATATATCTCACATCTGTCAAGTATCTGGCGGTGTTTTATATGTGATTCTTCACTGTAGGATGGCTGAAAGGCAGACTAGAGTTCTTGTGGGAGAGTTTCTCTGTCGTCTGGCCTTCAGAATCTACAACAGTTTTCTCTTGAACAATTGAATTTCTCCAAAGATGAATCTTCTGTATACATTGATAAAAGGCAGATAGGACTTTCATGGCTGAGGAAGTTCAGAAAAACAGCAGGGTGGGTTGACAGTGTCTCACCCTTCAGTGTCCAGACCTCCACTAACCCTTCTAGTTTCACCCTAACATCTCCTTTCCCGTCTCCATGCTGAGCTTCTGGTCCCCACGGAGAGGAGTGACTGGTGTGTGACAGAGAAAGACAGAAACTTCTGGAGGTCTCCCACTTCTAGACTTTCAGGTCATTCTTTATTTTATTTTCCACTCCAAGTCCTTATCTCTGCAATGTCCAGCAATCACAGCATTCCCAAATTCCAGTATTTTCTGTGGTTTGCTAGGTATCCCAGACTTGCCTTCACCTTATTTCTCTCCACTTCTGCCTCTCCTCCACTCACTTTCTGTCTTCTGATGCACATGGCAGTTCCTCATAGACTCTTTTCTTCTCCCATGTCTCCTCCTTTTATTTCTTTCCTTTTTCATTAGAGAAAAAAGTTAGAGGAGAGTTGGCATACACCTAAGTATAAATTGTAATCAATCTACATTCATTTAAAGCTTGCCATAACTCTGAAATTAATAGTAATTTGCTCATTACTGTATAGAAATAGGGAAATTGAAGCTCAAAGATGCTAATTCATATGCCTATGGCCACAGGGCCAGTGGCAACACAGCCAACATCTGTGACTGTTCTTACTCCAGAGATGATGATTATATAGACATATACATGTGATCCATGAGCCCATAGCAACATCCACCAGAAGCCAGAAAGTGAGTATAAGGGAGTTCCTTTCAATGTTTCCATCTACCTAGGAAAAGTCTCCAGACTAAGACAAAGGAGAAAGGCTAAGTGTGGTACTGTGTCTAAATTAGATGACCTATTTTAGCTTGGACTTCACTGAAGAGGTGCTTTTAAAGGTACTGCATGAAGAGTTCATCATTCATTCTTCCAGTGTATATTTACTAAGTACCTATTTTGTGTTAATTTTTAAAATGATAATTCAAGAAATTCTAAAGTTCCTGGTATTGTTTCAACTACTTGCTGTATGTTAACTCATTTAATCCACTCAAATCTAGGAGGCAGGTTTTATTTGAGGGAGGGAGGGTTGTTCCATTTTACAGAGAATTAAAAAAGAGGTACAGAGTCTGGCACAGTGGCTCACACCTATAATCCTAGCTACTCAGGAGGCTGAGATCTGAGGATCAAGGTTCAAAGCCAGCCTGGGCACAAAAGGATCTGAGACTTTGATCTCCAATTAACCTTTAGAAAACTGGGAAGTGGGGCTTGGCTCAAGGGTAAGGTGGTAGCCTTGAGCTGCAGAGCTCAAGGACAGCACCCAGGCCAAATTCCAGCCCCATGACCCACCAAAAAAATAAATAAATATAAAATAAATATAAAACAGAGGCAGAGATTTGGGACAGCTTTAAAAAATCCTAACTACTTGGAAGGTAGAGTAGGGTAATTTTTCCCTCCAGATCAACATTAAGTGTTAGTGCTAGGATTGTGCCCTATGTTAGCAGGTGAGAAAAGGATAAGAATAAATGTGATAGATGAGTTCTTGTTCTCTCGGGTCATAAAAATAACATAAAAGTAGTTATCAGGAAAGAAGGCAGAGATGCACTGATACTACATGTTGAATATATATATATATACATATATATGCATATGGAGAAGTAGCACACACAGGCAATGTCTCCAGTATTTACATCCCAACCACCATGTTGGAGATGTCCCAGGAGGAGCAGATGTAGTGAGCAAACAGATTGATGAGCCCCTCTAAGGGGAAAAGAATAGGATTTTTAGGTATCATACACTTGCCTGCCCTCACCAATCCTACACAGAGAAGAGAGAGGAAGAGAAAGACCAAACCTTTTTAACAAAGATAACCAAACTGGTGAAGGGTGAGACAGGGGACTGGTCACTGGAGGGGATTGGTTCAAGACTAGACACCTGGAGACTTCATACCTTTAGGGCCCCAGGGCCCACGAATAGAACATGCATAGCCTGGGGGAAGCCCTTGACAAATGCCAGGGGTTGGTTACCTGTAGCAGGAAGCGTGAGAGAAGGCAAAGAAGGTTTGGAAAAGAAGGCAGGGACACATAGTGAGGAGTGGCTTTGCCATTTCAACAGGGTTGGATTTCCAGCCATAGAATATGACATGTTTTAAGAACACTTTCTAGCTGTTATTAGGAGGTTGGGCATGAAACTGGGATTAAAGGAAGCAGATAGATGAATGGGATGTAAGAGAAGTCAGAGGCTTGGACTATCCATTTAGAAGTTAAGAAGGGGAGAAATATCTTGATTAGAAACATTTCTAAGGGGTAAAATGGAGACTACTTGGTAGCAGACGATAGGGAAGTTGAAAAGGAGGGATGAGGGAAGACATTTGGATCTCTGTCTTAGATAGCTGAGGAGTTACTGTTTGATGAGCAGGTCACAATCAGCTGAGGAACAGGTGGGACAGATGTAGATTGGGGCTTCAATCTGGGACTGAGGACAAATTGGTGCAGAAACACAGAATGAATGCCAGCCTACCCCTACAACTAGTATTACCAAGGTCTCTGTGAACTCCAATAGCTTGGAAAGCAGTGGAGTTTAAATGAATATATACTCCAGGCTGTTCAGGTCACAGAACAATCACCCGTCCCTAAGGTAGGACCATTTTCCTCATTTTAAATGCCACTTCAAGGATACCTTACATTTCAGTTCAGATGTGCCATTTATCCAGCAGGATTTCTTTTCAATTTGACCTAATTTTAACCCCAATGTTCAAGTTATTTTTTTCCCATTATGCCCATAAATGGAAGCAAATCATACAATCTTATATAAATGCAGCTGTTTTTCTCTTTTCTCATTTTAGATGAAAATCTTCTTTCTTTTTTTTTTTTCTTCTTCTATTAACAACACCTCCCCCTCGCTGCTCCCTGTGGAGTGTCTCACCATCAGTTCCTACTCTCCTGTCATCTTTCCAGTTTCTTCAGGGAGCCCCTGAAGAGATGTTTTCTTATATAATCAAATTATAGGTCAAATTCATCAAAGGAATAGCACACAGGTACATTTCTTATGAGCATTCAAACCAATGCAGTGAGTAACACATTCTCTTTTAAGTTGGAGCATTGGTAAATAAAAATGTTCTGTGGAAAACAGAAATGAAATAGGGAATCTTGCTTTACAAGATACCAAAGTTGCTTATTAAACTGTAAAAATACACAAAGGAATATTGTCATCATTATCACATTCATAATATATTAAGCAGTTTTATTCTATTTATTTATATTATGGAAAGATTTGAGTTTATAGAAATATTGAACATTTAAAGATATTGCATAAATGACTTTAATGAATATATTTTGAGTGCCCAGGAGAAGATACATACTGTGGACGGGAGTTTGGCCTAGTGGTAGAGTGCTTGCCTAGCATGCATGAAGACCCAGGTTCATTTCCTCGGTACCACATATACATAGAAAAAGCCAGAAATGGTGGCTCAAGTGGTAGAACTCTAGCCTTGAAAGAGCCCAAGGATGCTGCTCAGGCCCTGAGTCCAAGCCCTAGGACTGGCAAAAAAAAAAAAAAAAAAAAAAAAAAAAAAAAGTTACTGCACCCTGTACCAAGAATACAGAATGAAGAGATGGCCCAGGCACCAACATATAAACACAGGGGTAAGACATGGTTGTGTGTGTGTGTGTGTGTGTGTGTGTGTGTGTGTGTGTGTGTGTGTTCATGCATGTGAAAGAATGAGGGATGACATTTAGATCTCGGCCTTGGATAGCTGAAGTTTTGGAGAGCTGCATGTATGTATACACACACACAATGTAATTTTACTCAGTCATCAGGAACAAGAAAATTTTACCATCTGCAGGAAAATAATGGATCAGTAAAGTGTCATAGTGAGTAAAATAAGCCAAGTTCAGAACAATAAAAAGTGTATGCATGTTTTCTCCCATATGTGAATATTAGATCTAAACTATAAAGACATGTGTAGCTATGCATAAGTTCATAAGTACATATATTATGATACATATATATGTATATAGATAATATGCATTATGAAAAATAAGATTAGTCTCCTAATTCCATAGAAAAGAGTATAGAGTCAGTAATCATTTTAAAGTCAACCAAGATATAGGGTGACAGATAGAATGAAAGAAAAAGACTCCTGCTGGCACCAAAATCTATTTTTACTCACTTCTTCCAAAGGTATATATGGTGTTATTTAAGAAGATGCAAAGTCAACAAAATTAGCCTCGGCTGGAGGTGAAGGAGGGTAGGAATCTGTGGAAGACTAAGCTATGTCTTAAATCCTGAGGCACGATCCAAAAAGGAATGGGAGGCAGAGCATTCCAAGCAGAGGCCTAAATAAATCCCACATCTACGACAACCTCTGGCTTAGTGACAATTATACATGAAGAACATGACTATTGAGTTGAAGGAGGTTGTATTCAAAACTTTTCAGGCATCCCTGCAGGTCATAGAATAAATATGTATGTACAAAATATTTGCACAGGGGCCAGAAGTTTGCTTGCCTAGTATGCACAAAGCCCTGGGTTTGATTACTTGGATGCCACATACACAGAAAAGGCCAGAAATGGTGCTATGGCTCAAGTGGTAGAGTGCTATCCTTGAGAAAGCTCAAGGACAGTGCCCAGAGCCTGAATTCAAGCCCTAGGACTGGCAAACATATATATAGAGAGAAACTATGAATAGTTCCTAAAAACACAGAATGTGCTCTGGGAGAGAAGAATTAATCATGTGAGACTTGTTCTTGGTATTTCCATACTATCTATTCCTTCTAAATATTGATGGGACAGACACCATCACTTAAACTGATCAACTGACAGAGGCAACCTCACTGAACTCTTGTAGTAACTTCTCCAACAAACTTGGTCACTGTTCCTCCATGCCAGCTGCTGCAGTAGATTCCAGGGCATTTCACATGATTCTAATGTTGGTGCAATTAACTCTATCATAGTAAGGTAGGCTGGGATGGAGGTTTATTTTGGACAAAAGCATGTTCTTCATGTCTTGTGGAATACATATGAAGTCAAGCCCTCTCCAATTTTATGAGCTTCAGTAGCAAACAAGACACACAGTTTCTAGCCCTGGAGACAGGAAATAAATGAATGATTATACTGAAACAAACAGGGTAATCTGGGAGGAAAGATGACTTAGACAAGAAGTTTAGGAAGACTCACTGAAGAGGTAACAGTTTAGCTGGGAATTTTATAGAATAAAATGAATCACACACATTCAGAGGAGTCCAGAATATAATAATAACATAGGAACAAGGAACAAAGTAGGCAAATCCCTCCCATGAATTGACACAAAGAAACAAAGACGTTTCAAATGTATTATAAGAAATGTTTTCGCCATTGGTCCACCTTGATGATCCCCTTAGAACTTACAACCAACTGAGTCTACAAAGGTGAAGTTACCGTGGAAAAACCCTTGGCTTGGCTAACATAATTAGTGGTAGCCTTTCTGCACTCCAGTAAGCCAGCTGTTCCTGTACCATGCCTCCATAAATCTAACATAAAACTCCCATAGATATTAAAAATCTGTGAAACGTCTTCACCAAAAAGGAAGATTACATGAGTCAGCTATGATGTTGAAGAAGGTGGAGAAAAATACTAAACATACAGTAAGCCTCCCTCCAGAGTACTACCTGGACAGCCAAGACTCCCAACACCGTAAAAGTAATAGTAAAATATATCTTTTAAGAAAGTAGCATTTAGATTTGGCGGAAGATGGCGGCGGTTCAGGGTGAGACATACTAAGCTCCTGCCAAGATTCATGTACTGGCAGGGCAGGAGACAGTCCTCTAACAGAAATTGATCCTCAGTAAGCTTTAGGACCACAGAGAACTCAGGCAGAGAGGAAAAAAAGGAAGAATACCAGTGCAAAAAGAGAGCGTGGAGCTCCACCACGGAGCGGCCTACAGACAAAGGCTCTTCTGAATCAGAGCAGAGAAAGCGCTGTCTCCACAGTGGCGCAGACCCGCCGGCTGCAGACAGAGCCACACAGAGCCTGCGCAAGCCCAGAGCCGACACCGGCCATGCACAGACCTGCCAGGTTCACGGAACCGGAGAATCCAGCAATTTGTGAGTACCTCCGAGAAGTTTCCACTTCTGCTCCGGGAAAGGCATAGGGAGGGAATCCCTCTCCCTCCAGCTGAGAGCAGCGCCATCTTGACTGCTGGCAATGACCCAGGCCAAAGCAATTGGAGCCTGAGAGGTGTTGCTGGCAGCACCATCTTTCTTACTGGCAAAGGATTTCCCAGAGATCCCTTAGCCGGAAGTCCGGCCCCAGCGCTGCTGAAGTCCATCCCCCTGCGCCACCCCAGACCTGGTAAACAAAGCCGCCTGCGGATCTTTCGGCTTTGTTTTACCAAACAAGCAACCTGATCCGAAAAACCACAAAGCCAAATCACAAGAGAAAAAGACTTTGAGAAGTGTTTAGATCCCGAATTTAGTGGAGACACGTTTCCTAACCTCTCCCCCCACCAAAAACTGAAGAATACCCTTTTTTTAAATCTTTTTTTACCCCATTTCATTTGCATTTTTAAATGTTCTTATTTTTCTCTTTGCCATTTAACCTAATGGCATGATGTTCTAATGTTATGATTCATTCCTTTTTTTTCTTTTTTTCTTTTTTTCTCCTCTCTTTTCCCGCAATCCTGCTGTCACTATGGTCATTCCTAGAAATGCAGTGACAGCTCTGGGCACAGTTTGAACAAAAATGATATCCATATTGATACAGTCACCTGCTCTTTAAACTCCAAGTTCTCAACCCTCGTATCTCTTAGGTAAGAGCTCAGAACAGTGAGGAATCTCCCCCCACCTTTTTTCTTTTTCTTTTTTTTTCTTTTTGTTTTTGTTTTCGTTTTGTATGTGTGTTCTGTTTTATTTTGTTGCTGTTTTGTTTCTTTTTTCCTTTTTTTTCTTTTCTGTCTTAAATTGGTATCATTGAAATCTCCTATATCAACCTCTCTCTTTTCTCTATATATTCTTCTTATTACTCTTCTTATTTTGATAAGTTTTATCTAAGTTCATCTAAACTTTCTACACAAATACTCTACCTATCTATCACCTTAGATCAGTTATCCTTACACGATACTCTTTCTTCATTACTATAATATTCTTACACTCCTGTATTATTCTTTTCCTACCTCCCTTGTCATCTTTCATATTATTTTTCTATCTCTGGTCCTCTGTTCATCCTTCAACTCTTGTAATGCATGGATCTATATTTGATGGTTGTTGAGCAATGCTGTGTATCTAGCTGTTCAATTATACTCTAGGTCCAGAGGGACTTAAATACAATAGAGATTGGATTGAGGGGCTTATTGTTTTGGTCATAAATTGGTCATCTGTGATTGTATTAGAATTGTATGTAAGTGTACAAAAAGAAAGAGAGAGTGTTATTAACAATCTAAAAAAGCTAATATCTATTGTCAGCCAACTAAAAAGGTCTAGGTTGGTTATATCTGAAAAATTATAATCTTGTTTAGTATTAATCTTGCTCCCATCCTCAAATGGGCAGAACAAGAAACTCAAGAAAAATGTCAAATCAACGAATAGCATCTCCCACCCAACATAAACGGGCAATGGAGCAGTCAGTGGCAAATCTAGAGGAGAAGAGCCTTCCAAGTGCTATACAAATGCAATTGATAAACATCATTAGTGAAAAATGTGAAAACATAAAGAAAGAGATAGGGAAGGAAGCCACAGCTAAACAAGAGGAAACAATAAACAAGGTGATATGTGAAAAAGGGGAAGCCATAAAGTAGGCCATAATAAAGGTTTTTCAAAGAAAAATGGACGAATTCATAGAATCCACAAACAAAAAGGTGACTGAACTCCAACAAATGTCCAAAGAGAATAAAGCTGCTGAGCTAACCATTCAAATGGAAATCAAGGAGCTAAAGAAATCCATACGTGATCTAAAACAAGAGATGTAAGGCATCAAAAATGAGCAATTAGAAGCAAGGGAGATGAAGAATAAAGTAGATAGCTTTGATAGCAGGTTAGACAATGCAGAAGAGAGAATTTCCGGGGTTGAAGATAATTTAGTTGTTATAGAAAAAGAACAGAAAATGATTCAATTCAAATATAGGAAATATGAGAAAACGCTACAGGAGGTCCAAGATACAATTAGGAAGCCTAATTTAAGGCTAATTGGTATTGAGGAGGGTCTAGAGAAAGAGGTCAATGGTATTGGAAATATACTTCAGGGAATCATCTCAGAGAACTTCCCAAATATCCAGAAGGACAGGCCCATCCAGATACAAGAAGCTTTTAGAACCCCAAACAGACCTGACCAGAAAAGGACATCCCACCGCCACATTATAATCCAAACTGGATCAATAGAGGCCAAAGATAGGATCCTAAAAGCACTCAAGGAGAAGAGAACCATCACCTATAAAGGCAAACCAATCAGAATAACCCCAGATTTCTCAGCAGAGACCATGCAAGCAAGAAGAGATTGCAACGATATATACCATGCCCTGAAGTCAAATAACTACCAGCCAAGAATATTGTACCCAGCTAAGCTCTCATTCATAACTGAGGGAACAATAAAAACATTCCATCCCAGGGAAAAGCTGCAACATTATGTAGCAACAAAACCAGCACTACAAAAAACTCTCAAAGATGTTCTACACATGGAAAACCAACACAAATGTAATACAAAGACATGGCCATTTTTGTTTCTTCTTCAGAGAAGATTCTCTTTAAGTCTTTAGCCCATCTTTTAATGGGATGGTTGTTTCTTTGGAGATTAGTTTTGGATTGATTCAATTTTTTGAGCTGTTGATATATTTTAGATATGAGGCTTTTGTCTGTTGTATAGTTGGTGAAAATCTTCTCCCACTCTGTAGACTTCCTAGTTAATTTACTATCTATGTTCTTTGCTATACAAAAGCTCTGCAGTTTAATGCAATCCCACTTATCCAGCCTTTCTCTGATTTGTTGTGATTCTTGGTCCTTATTAAGAAAGTTTCGACCTGTGCCAAGGAGGTCTAGTGTATCTCCTATTCCTTCTTGTAAAATTTTCAGAGTATCGGCTTTTACCTCCAGGTCTTTGATCCATTTGGAGTTAATTCTAGTACAGGGTGACAAAGAAGGATCCAACTTTAGTTTTCTGCATGTGCTTAACCAGTTCTGCCAGCACAACTTGTTGAAGAGGCTGTCTTTCTTCCATTCTATTTTTTTGGCTCCCTTGTCAAAGATTAGGTGGCCATAGGTCTGTGGTTTAATTTCTGAGTCCTCAGTTCTATTCCCTTGGTCTTCAGGCCTGTTCTTGTGCCAGTACCAAGCTGTTTTGAGAATTATAGCTCTGTAATAGAGTCTAAAGTTTGGAATTGAAATTCCTCCAGCACTGTTCTTTCTGCTAAGAAGTGTTTTTGCTATACGGGGTCTTTTATTATTCCATATGAAATTTTGGATTGCCTCTTCTATTTCTTTAAAGAATGCTATTGGGATATTGATGGGTATTGCGTTGAATTTGTAGATAGCCCTTGGCAAGATTGTCATTTTCACAATGTTGATTCTGCCAATCCAGGAGCATGGGAGGTTTTTCCATTTCCTTAGTTCTGCTTTAATTTCCTTTTTTAGGGTTTTAAAGTTTTCATGAAAAAGGTCCTTTACATTCTTAGTTAAGCTAATTCCTAGGTACTTTATTTTCTTTGAGGCTATTATGAAAGGAGTTACTTTCCTGATTATTGCCTCGTTCCTCTCACTGTTGGCATAAAGGAAGGCAGTTGATTTTTAGGGTTGATTTTATAGCCTGCTACTCTTCCAAAGTTTTGAATCAGCTCAAGGAGCTTGGGAGTAGAGTCTATAGGATTCTTTAAATACAGAATCATGTCATCTGCAAAGAGGGATAGTTTTATTTCCTCTTTCCCTATTTGGATCCCCTTTATGCTTGCTTCTTGCCTTGTTGCATTGGCTAGGAATTCTAATACTATGTTAAAGAGGAGTGGAGAGAGTGGGCATCCTTGTCTCATTCCTGATTTTAGAGGGAATGGCTTTAGCTTTTCGCCATTAAGTATAATACTAGCTGTGGGTTTGTCGTACACAGCCTTTATTATATTGAGGAATGTTCCATGGATTCCTAGTTTCTCCAGAGCTTTTAACATAAAGGGGTTTTGGATCTTGTCAAATGCCTTTTCCGCATCTATTGAGACAATCGTGTGATTTTTGTTCTTGCTCCTGTTGATGTATTGAATTATATTAATTGATTTGCATATGTTGAACCAGCTTTGCCTCCCTGTGATGAAACCTGTTTGATCATAGTGTATAATTTTTTTGATGAGTTGTTGTAGACGGTTGGCCAGTATTTTGTTGAGAAGTTTTGCATCGATGTTCATCAAAGAAATAGGTCTATAGTTCTCTTTCTTTGATGAATCTCTGTCTGGTTTGGGGATGAGGGTTATACTGGCTTCATAGAATGAGTTTGATAAAGAACCTTCATTTTCAATTTCCTTCTTCCCGCATTAAAAATCTGCCTTTGTGGTTCCTTAAAAGACTAAACATAGAACTCCCCTATTACCCAGCAGTTCCACTACTTGGCATTTACCCAATTGTCTAGAAACAAGGGCATACTAAGTCCACTAGCACAACGATGTTCACTGCAGCACTATTTACAGTAGCAAAGATATGGAACCAACCCAGATGTCCCTCAGTTGATGAGTGGATCAACAAAATGTGGTATTTGTACACAATGGAATTCTATGCTGCTGTCAGAAAGAATGACATTGCCCCATTTGTTAGGAAATGGAAAGACTTAGGAAAGACTTAGAAAAATGAAGTAAGCCAGACTGAAAGGAACATAGGCTCAATGGTTTCCCTCATTTGTCATGATCAGTAGAAACCTTGGGCTCTCCTAGCAGAGATTTGCAATAGAGCAAAACCTTGATACAAAAGGCCATATAGTAGGACACTAAAGGAAAGGATCTCTAGGATATAGAAACAGAAGCCATATAATGAATGATTGTTATTCTTAAGGTACTGTTATCTCTCATCTCTTTTGCTGTCCCTTGGTTATCTCATATTGTTACAGTATCTCACTTTGTTACCTGATATATCGGATATATTTGTATTTGGTTATTTGAAATTGGATAGGGAACGGAGGAAAACAAGATAAGGGGTGGGGGTGGGGGGGAGGGAAATGGGGACCAAGACATGTGAAAGGGTATCAATGTATGGGAATTAATGCACCATCTATCTGGCAAATATCATGTAACCCTTCTATTAATTACAATAAAAAATATATAAAAAAGGAAAGTAGCATTTAAAAATAATCTCAGAAGACTGATGGAAAAGAAAAGGATGACTGATACTTGATGACTAAAGAACACTGGCTTGAATCTTGTCAAAAAACCAGGTTGGATTTTTAAAGATCAAGTATTTACTTTCATAACGACTATAGTGGCTGGGATTCCCACACAGTCTGGACGGCCAGATGGTGCCATCCATTAGAAGGAAGTACAGTCTCAGTGGTAGTTGGTGAGGAGGCAGCGGGAAGCCTGCTACTCCTGTTGGCTTCATTTTTCCATCTGCATGCACTCTGCATGTAGAGGTGCACAAGTCCGTGCCCCTCAACTTGGAACTCTTTCTTTTCCAGACTTGTTGGTTTTCCTTTGGCTCCTCCCTGACCCTAACCCTAACCCAAATCAACTCACTTCAGAGCCTCAGTGTTCCACTGCTTGGTCCAAAAGTCAAAGCCCAGACCCAGCCTTCAGTAGTAGTAGTAGCCACTGGAGTAGACCATTGGTTTGGGAGAAGAGTGTCTTCATAATAGATAAATTTGAGGGTGTTAGCATTCCATCTCTCTTATAAAATACCTGGGATGCATTATTGCACTAAAAGTTACTTTCTCCTTCCCAGGAAATGAGGGTGAGAGAGGGAAAGAAGGAAAATTAAGGGGAGGTATGGCTCCATTGGTAGAACATAAGCCAATGAGGAAAACTATTAGATACTAAGTCAATCTTGGACCTAAGAAGAAGAAAGGTAGAAAGAAAGAAAGAAAGAAAGAAAGAAAAGAAAGAAAGAAAGAAAGGCAGGAAGGAAGGCAGGCAGGAAGGCAGGAAGGGAGAGAAGAAAAGAAAGGAAAGAAAGGGAGAGAGGGAAGAAAAAAGAAGGGAAGAAGGAAGAAAAGAAGGAAGGAAGAAAGGAAGGGAAGAAAGAAGAAAAGAAGGAAGGAAGAAAGGAAGGAAAGAAGGAAGGAAGGAAGGAAGGAAGGAAGGAAGGAAGGAAGGAAGGAAGGAAGAAGGCAAGGCAGGCAGGCAGGCAAGCTCAGATGAAGAAGACCAAACACCTCAGCCCGCCTCAAACTCGGTACCCTTGAAGGTGGCCATGCAATTTGTCAAGGCCCCTGAGCCTCAGCTCTTCCCACTGATGTAGTTTTAGTTTCTTTGCAGAATTGGCTCCCAGCTGATCCATCTGATAACTCATGCCTGGACTGCAGCCATTCAAAATCTAACAGTTCCTCCTCTTCACACTAAAGGAGAAAGCTGGAACATTTTTAATCCAGAATTCAAGAGGGTTAATCTGTATAAGTCTAAGAAACTGGAGTCCCCCTTCAAGCTCCAGAAAAGCCTCCCCAGGTCTAATTGACTGAAAGAGGATACAAGTAGCAATCACACACACACACACACACACACACACACACACACACACACACACACACACACACAGAGAGAGAGGGGGGGGGGAAGAGAACATAACCCCAATCCTGAAATGAATCTCGTTGGATCACAGTATATGATTTTGTTGGTTAGTTTTTAAATTTGATTAGCCAGAATTTTATTGAAAAGTTTTGTTTTGCATCAATATTCTTCAAAGAGATAGGTCAATAGTTTTATGGTTCTCTGTTTGGTTTTGGCTGGCTTCCTAGAATGATCTTTACTTTTCAATTTCATTGAAGAGTTTGAGGAGTATTGGAGTGAGTTCTCTTTTAAAGGTCATAGAATTTGGCTATGAATCCACCTGGTCTGAGCTTCTCTTGGATGGGAGATCTTTTCTTGTCATTTCTATTTCATTACTTGTTATAGGTTTATTAGTCCATTTAAATCTTCTTGGTTTACTTTGGATATATCATTCACCAGGAATTCTTCCATTTCTTCCAGATTCTCCAATTTGTTAGCATAAAGGTTTACAAAGGCTTTCCTCATAATATTCTGAAACTTGATTGTTTCTGTCACGATGCTTCCATTTTTGTCTCTACTTATTTATTTGGGTGTGTTCTCTTCGTTTTTGTTTTGGTCAGGTTTGCTAAGGAGTGGGTCAATTTTTTCAAAGTACCAACTTTGTTTTGTTGATTCTTTTTATGCTGTTTTAGTCTCTCATTCATTCATTTCTTATTTAATTTTGATTATTTGTTCCCATCTACTCTTTCTTCTGTTTCAAGAAGCTACAGTGTATCACTAAACTGTTGATTTGAGATGTTTCCAATGTGTTGATGTAGGCATTCAGAGTTACACATTTTCCTCTGAGTACTGCCCTTGCTGTGTCCCAGAGGAGCTGGTATTTTGCGTGTTCATTTTTGTTAAATTCTATAAACGTTTAAATTTCTCTTCTGATCTCTGATGACCCACTCGTCATTCAAAATTGTGTTGTTCAGTCTCTATGAGTTAGAGAATTTTCTGATTACTTTGCTGTTCACTAAAGCATTATTTTTACTATAGCTAAGCTATGGAATCAACCCAGATGCCCCTCGGTGGATGAAGGGATCAAGAAAATGTGGTATATTTACACAATGAAATCCAATACGTCCAACAGAAAAGAATGGCACTGGCCCATTTGTAAGGAAATGGAAAGAGTTGGAAAAACTTTTAAGTGAAGTAACCCAGACCCTAAGAAACATAGACTTCATGGTTTCCCTATTTGTAATCATTAGAATGTGCCTATAGATCTATTAGTAAACCCAATGGGTAGTAAAAGACCAAAAATTACAGGCATGCTGAATGAAGTCGGACTATAAATATTCACACATTGTGAACAAAGGAGAATATTCTTAGGAGGTGGTCACAAGGGCTCAATAGCTATATGCATATGATCATATAAGGTTAGGCTTATGAAAATGAACACCAAGAAGTGAAAATAAGGAATTTTTAATTTTCTTTTTGTGTTTTTATTTATTTTTCTGCTATTTTACCCCTTTTGCCATCATATTTGGTTGTTGTACCTTTTGTCTTATATGTAAGTTTATCTGACTTGGGGAGGGGAAGGAGAATCATAGAAATGGTGGGATAAAAGATGAACTAATTTACCTTTTAGTGATATTCACTAAATACTACATTGGAAATGTAGGAATGTGGGAGAGGGGAAAAAGTGGAGGGGATGACACTGTTCAAAAAGAAATATATACAATACTGGACTTATGTAATTGTAACCCCTTCCCTTCCCCTCCCTTTACAATAAAAACTTTAAACAATTATAAGAAGAAGTATGGAAGATGGGAAAAGAGAAAGTAGATTAATCTGTCTAAATTATAATATAGGCATATGTGAATTACTATGATGAAACCCCTTTGTACAACTCTTTAAAATGAGTAAAAAATAAATCACAAAATAAAAACAAAATGAGAGCACAATAGAAAAAAAAGAATTGAAGCTGTGTTTTAAGCCATAGCCTGTAATTAGAAAATAAAGCTTCTGATTTTCAGGATGCCAGCAGAATTGTCACTGCTCTGCCCTTGCAGTTGTACCAGTGAGCTTAGAATGTAAAACTCTGACCTTGAAAAAAAAAGCATTTACATAGTGGAAAACCCTGGCAGTATGAAGATTATTCTTTCACAGAGCATCCAGAGAAGGCTTTTCCCTTTTTCTTCTGAGAAGCCTAATCCGCAGGGCTTTCACAGTGACAAAAATCAAACTCCTAGCAGTCATTGTGCATGAGTTCTAGCTGTGAACTTGCATAAAATCTGAAATTTCACACAACCACTTCTATTATGGGGATTTTTCCATTGATCGTCAGGAAACAGAGCTATGCGGGGGGAGGTCGTCTTGAAGAAAATCAGACCATGCAAGCCCCTCAGCAAGCTAACTTGTGAACACAATGCCCAGAAAGTCATCTCTCCTTGCCAAAGCACCCAGCTTCATGTGCTGCAGGGCCTTCCAGAGCTACAGAAACCACAGCTTGTAATGTGATAACTTTAAAAAAAAAACTGCATTCTTTTCAGATATCCAAAAGCAGCCTATTACATGTATCTATTCATTCAAGGTTCTAGAGTCTGGCTGGAAAAGATTCAAAGCATCCTGGTACATGTCTATAAACCCAACAACTCAGGAGACAGAGCACAAGAGGATCACAGTTTCAAGCATCCCAGGCAAAATTAGCAAGACCTCCACTTCAACCAACAGTCTGCCACCCATAATTCCATTCTCATGTGAAGCATAGTTAAAGAAAGGGTTCTCTGACCCAAAGTCTTTTGCAAGCTATCTTGGTTCCTTTCAAGCCTGGGCAGCTATGAGTAAGACTGTGATAAAAATCCAGGTACAGGTTTTTGAGTGGCCATAAGTTTTCAACTCATTTAGATAAATGGATACCAGCATGATTGCTGGTCATGAAAAACAGTGTCTTTGGTTTGTAAGAAAGTGTCATACCGTTTTTGCAACCTTCTTGTACCATTTTTCATTTCCATCAGCTGTCCTCAATTTAGGTCTGCAATTGGTACTGCCAGCACTTTGGGCTTGACCATTCTAACAGGTGTGCAGTGGGTATCTAGGTATTTGAATGCACTTTGACCTGCTTATTTGCCACCTGTGTAGTTCTTGGGTGAGGTGTCTGTTCACATGCTTTGCTGATATTTTTAATTGAATTGTTTTCTTAGTGTCACATCTTAAGAGTTCGTATTTCCATTGGAAGTCCTTTACTAGACATGTGACATGATTTCCATTCAGCTGTGATTGTCGCCCCATTTTTGTAGAGACTTTGAGAGTAGAAACTTTCATTATTAATGAAACCTAACTTTATTAATTTTTTCCAGTCGTGGGGCTTGAACTCTGGGCCTGGGTGCTGTCCCTGAGCTCTTCAGATCAAGGCTACCACCCTACCCCTATGAGCCACAGCACCCCCTCTGGTTTTCTAGTGGTTAATTGGAGATAAGAGTCTCATGGACTTTAGTGCCCGCGCTGGCTTTGAACTGCGACCCTCAGATCTCAGCCGCCTGAGTAGCTAGGATTACAGGCGTGAGCCACCGTACCTGGCCTAACTTTGTTATTTTTTTACTCATTGGTTTTGTTATTGGTGTTATATCTAAAAAGCCATCACCATACCCAAAGTCACTTCAGTTTCCTTCTGTGTTATCTTCTAGAAGTTTACAGTTTCATGTTTTTTATTTAGGTCTATTGTTTTTCAGGCTACAAATGGTATATACACTTTTTCCATAATGTAAACAAACTATATCACTATATCATCCACTGACTCATTCAAACTAAAATAAAAATTATAAGTGACTTTGTTTTGGCCTTCTAGATTAGGAAGAAATGCATTGGTTTGCTTACCTTGTTAGCTTTCTTGTCTCCCAGAGGACAGGATCATTGAGTAGTACTGAATTTAAGTCCTAACATGAACATTTTTTTATCTATACATGATGTTCAAGCTCTGTTCTATCTACTTACTGATGCATAATTTACTTATTTAAATTGCTCATTATCAAAAAAACTGTAGGTAATAATGGGTGTTTTTATAAGCAAGGAAACTGAGCTACAGTAAAGTTTTAAAATGTCTCGAACATCATACAGCTAGTAAATGGTATTGCCAGCCTCCAGTGATCTTTACCTCATGGCAGTCTAATATTGTCAGCCCTTATAATGTATGTATTACCAAAGGTTATACTAGTAATGACAGCATGTGACTTATAAGAGTAGGTCAAGGGCCAGGAGCATAGGTCTAGTGGTAGAGTGTTTGCCTAGCATGCACAAAGCCCTGGGTTCGATTCCTTGGTACCACACGTTCAGAAAAGGCCAGAAGTGGTGCTGTGGCTTAAGTGGTAGAGTACTAACCATGAGCAAAAAGTGTCCAAGGATAGGACAGCACCCGGGCCCTGAGTTCAAGCTTCAGGAGTGGCAAACAAAAAAGAGAAGGTCAAAAAAGACAACGTCTAAGAATTTGCTGTGGGGCTGCCCTCTTCTATATCATGAGGACATTCATACAGCTAGAGGAGATAAGCAGTAAAGGCCTCAGCCAGTAGCCAGCACTTGTCAGCTTTGATGGCACCATCTTGGAAGAGAAGCATCCTGCCCAGTACCACTTTCTGATGAAGGTAGCCTTGGCTGATATGATGACTGGAACTTTACGAATCAGAAACAACAACTAAGTTGTATTGGTTCTTCAAGCCTCTAGGCTGAGGGCTGGTTTGTTCTAAACAATAGCTGATAGCTATAATAGAAGCATGTCTGCTATGTCTTTCAGTGGAGACTAAAGTCTGAAAAATAATTATAAATGGAAAAGTGATTTCCTCCTTATGGGTATCACTGAATGCCAAGATCATGTGCCATCTACCCAACTAATTCCCATTGTATGCTTATGAAATTCTGAAAACGGGAGTAGACAGGAGAGGATGAGCTTTGAAGTGAAACATAATGGGATTACAGTCTCCCAAATATCACTTGTCCCATTTGGAACATACTAAAAAAAATGAAGCTATTAGATAAGTAGGAAGACAAATAATTCATTTGGTCCTATCTGAGCAAGCAAGGCTGAGAGCTAGCTCCTTATATCTATTTGAACTACCTGGGGTTTGGAACTGATAGATACTTTTTTTTTTTCAGAAATGAAGGTGCTAACAGATTGAGTGATGTTTAGGTGAGGATGCCTGGGAGACACTCTGGCTGAAACCAGATGATCACTGATCAGTTAGAATAGGTGTAAAGCCAAGTCTCACACTTGTCACTGAGGCCAAAGATCAGTAAAGTCTTTCCTACAAAGATAGGAACTTTCCATTCTTCCTTCAGCAATTTCACTTCAGTGTTCTTATATGCAAAACAAGGAGAATTAAATATAACAAAGCTGTGACTTAGCACGGGCCTACTATGAACTAGCTCTCATAGAGTCTGTTACAACTGATTACTCAGTAAGCAGATAAATGTGGTTTTATTCCAAGACAACTCTTATTTGCAAAAAAACAAACAAAAAAGGGGTGCAGATTTTGCCCATGGGCCACAATTAGTCTCACCTAGTCTAGAGTATCTTTAGTGCCAACCCTGGCATGCTTTTCCTTGCCTGCTAGCTTCTAGATATCTTTCTCCTGCTCTTAGAATACTTCTCCCCCATTCATTCAGGAACACTTAGACAAAGCATTACCTTCTTACAGGGGAAGTTCTGTCCATAGTTCAGGACTATTATAGGCCCCTCATCTGCAGCTGATGGCATGAGATCTGCCATCTTCCCCTGATCCTAACCAGCTCGCTCGCGCTCTCTCTCTCTCTCTCTCTCTCTCTCTCTCTCTCTCTCTCTCTCTCTCTCTCTCTCTCTCTCTCTCTCTCTCTCTCCCTCCCTCCCTCCCTCCCTCCCTCCCTCCCTCCCTCCCTCTCTCTCTCTCTCTCTCTCTCTCTCTCTCTTTCTCTCTCCCCCCCTCTCTTTTTCTTTTTGCCAGTCCTGGGCTTTGAACTCAGGGCCTTGAGCTTTCCCAAGACTAGAGCTCTATCACTTGAGCCACAGAACCGCTTCTACCTTTTATGTGGTACCAAGGTGACAAACACAGGGCTTTGTGCATGCCAGGCAAGCATTCTACCACTAGGCCACACTCCTGACCTCCCCTCTCCCAACCCCATTGTCTTTATACTCTCTCTCTCTCTCTCTCTCTCTCTCTCTCTCTCTCTCTCTCTCTCTCTCTCTCTCTCTCTCTCTCTCTCTCTCTCTCCCCCTCCCCCACCCCAGTCCTGGGCCTTTAACTTTTGAGCCTATACCCTGTCCCTAAGCTACTTTTGCTCAAGACTAGCATTCTAACACTTGAGCTATATCACCACTTCCAGCTTTCTCTGTGATTACTTGGAGATAGAGTCTTATAGACTTTCCTGCTCAGGCTGGCTTCAAAATGCAAGCCTCCTGAATATCTAGGATTATAGGCATGAGCTACTGGCATCCAGCCCATTTCTTCTCCTTAATGCTCAATAATGAGTTCTGTGAAGATAAGGCTTGTCTATCTCCTGAACCAGTTGGTGCTATAACCACTAAAACACATATAGATGTGGATGATTAATAAGGAGAGAAAAACGAATGAACACAATGTAACTGAAAACATCTAAATCAAGCCGGAGCCTCCTCACTCTCTGTCTACCTATTTGACAGTTTTTCCTAAGGCTACCAGGTGCTCAAGAAGTTCATTCTCCACTTGTGTATACATGTAATTTTTTTCAAATTCACAGGCAATTTTGCTTCTATTTTATGGTGTTAGACCCTCAAAATGAGGAAGCGTCTGTGAAATCCATGTTTAAGGCACTTTCATTCTCTTGCCACTATTTCTCTGCAACAGTGACCTTTAGATTTAGCCTGAGCATAAGTGAGGTTGTCAGAACATCAGGTTACATTATGCAATTCAGCTATTTGTGCCTTTTAGAAGACCACGTAAGCTGTAGTGAGGACAATGCTGCGAAAAGGTAGCCTGATGAGATCCTGGAAACAGTCGCCACCAGGTTGCATCTGGAAGTGGGTCAGTACTCAGGAAGGCCTGTGCTTCTTGGAAATCAGCACAGTGAAAACAAGTCTTCATTTATCCTTCCGGAAAATCAGCCAGCAGCCCCTGCATGGCCTTGTTCCTCAGGCAGATTGCAGGGACATTTGTGTTTGAGGGAGATGCATGGGAATGTGCCTCTGCAGGACTGCCTTTTCCACTTTCATGGATGAGGGGTGGAGCTGTGTGCTCAGACATACATTGCTTTAAAAGCCGCTGATTGAAGCTGGACACTGGTGGTTCACACCTGTAATGCTGTAATCCTAGCTACTTGCAAAGCTGAGATCTGAGGATCACAGTTCAGCGGTCAGGAAAAGTCCGTGAGACTTTATCTCCCATTGACCACCAGAAAACTGGAAGTGCTATGGCTCAAAGTAGTACAGCAAAAGAGCTCAGGGACAGCATCCAGGCCCTGAGTTCAAGCCTCATGACCTACAAAAAAAGAAAAGAAAAAAAGC
The DNA here is from genome assembly GCF_031878675.1 of Megascapheus bottae. NCBI lineage: Eukaryota > Metazoa > Chordata > Mammalia > Rodentia > Geomyidae > Megascapheus > Megascapheus bottae. The sequence continues at coordinate 52,898,782 of NC_143521.1, forward strand.
CATTGATTATCACACCTGCCTGGAACTCAGCGGGCTCCAGTACTGGTACTCTGAGGTCCTTTGTAATCGTAGGGTGTCCCTACCTTCTTTTGCAGCTGTTTGATTCACTGTTCCACAGCTAAACAGCTCAAACATTGAGCTGAGTGGCTCCCAGAGACACTTCTACCACTGAATCCAAGATCAATTTCTTCAAAGGTTCAGTGGATGCACAGCAACCAGGGCGGAGAGAGATTGAATCCAGATTCAATCATAAAGCAAAGGCTTCTCAGCTTGCTATAATTCTGCCATAAAACAGAGACTTCTTGTTCCAATCTCAGTCCCAAAGAACCCACCCAAAGCCAAAGATGGGTTTTCAGCACTTATTCAATGTGGCTTAGTCTCCTGATCTGTAACATGGAACAAATACTAGTACTTGTTCCATAGGGCTCTGGCAAGAATGGAGAGAATAAAAGAAACAGAGGCCAGCGCATAGTATTCACTTTTGGGAATTCCACCCGATGTGATATTGCAGGCTTCTCTCATGCCAAACATGGCTTGTTCGAGGACAGTTGTTTGTTTGTTTTGCCCATCAGTTACCTATTTCCTCTTCTGAAGTAGTGCCTCAGTTTCCACTACTGAGAACTCACCCTTCCCGAGCTGCACTTGCCCATCCAGAACCCTCGCCTTCCTCAGCTGGGGTGTGTACCTGTCTCCCTAACTGAGCCAGGGGAGAGGCCTTTGTTCACCCAGTATTTCCCAAGTTATGCTCTTCTGCTTTTGCTCTGATTCTGAGCCTGTTTCTGTGTTCTTCCAGCAAGATACTTTCTGTGGTATGTGGTTCTATGGACCATGCTTCTGCAGCAGTGGGTGTACTGGGCCCTATTTTGCAGAGACGACTTGGGTTGTTGGGCCAGCTCGCCTTGCCAATGGTCCTACAACCACATAGAGGGTCTCAGGAGCTGTGTCTTGATGTGTGGAGTGGGGTTGATTCCACTGTCCACGCACAGCGTCCTTTAGATAACCACACAAGATGACAGAAGAACAAAACAACTTGTAAACTGGTTAAGTGACATGGAAATGGAAAATACATTAAGATTTCCTTGAACCAGAAGATACATTTTCACTTGTTTTCTTGGGGCTTAATTTAGGTCCTGTGTGGTTCTTTCTGCATAATCATATAAAGAAAGCAGTTTAGTGTGAAAACCCCGACTCCTACATTTCAGAATAATGAAGCTCTCTTCATTGGAAATAGCATTCCACCTCTACGGATTTCCCAGCAGCTTTATTCCCTCACCATGCCAATCATAGTACAAGTTTGTGTCCCTTGCCTTCCTGATCAAACTTGAAGCCTTTCTCCCTTTCCCTTTCATTTTCCCCCTCTCTTTCCCACCACAAAGTCCCCAAGGACTAATAAATGCCAGCAGTCTCATGAGGGCTTGTAGGAAATTAGGAATTAGATCCAACTTCCTATATTCGACCTGGGATTTGAATGAAAATTTTCCAAAGCCCACTGAAGATTATATAGTCAGCAGGAATCACGAAAATTAGGAATGTTATTTCCAAATGCCAGGATTTTTAAGAGACAAATAGTGCATGGGATCTGTCTGGGGGTGGGGGGAGAAAGAAAGAAAAGAAAAGAAAAACCAAGAGGAAGGTAGACTGCTTGTGAAGACTAGATGAATGTTCTTACTGACCCACAGTGCCATCTTGTGGAGTGCTTCACAAGGGGCTGTTTTCCGTTGTGATGGCAGGAACTCTATGCCAACCTAGAAAGCATCCACCAGAGCCTCGGAAAGGCTTGCTGGACGCAGAGGACTTCCTGTAGGACCCACGTGTTTGTTGACCTCTGTGTCCATTTGGCAATGGCTGATTAGTCACCCGTGCTGCAGATAACTCCTTAACTCTTTAATGTAGTAGTTGGTGGTCATGATTTTTCTTTCAGATCATTTCTTTCCAGCTTCCTTCTCTTTATATGACTCACTCATAAAGTGTTCTTTTGTCTTCTCATTTTGTGTGCAGGGTAGTGTAGCTCAAAGAGAGCCAGAAATCTTCCATAGATCAAGACCTTCTCAGAAATGCACATCAATGTGATCACACATCCCCCCACATACACACACATGTATAAACATATAATGCTCATAAATTCTGGTCAATAGTTAATGAAACTTCTGTTAGCAGTAGTTCCTTCTGAAACAGTACACAGCTCCTGTGTTCTTCTCCATATCCAAGTCTCCATTTCCAACCACATTGACTCTGATTCTGTCTTGTGCACTTCTCATTAGCCAAGCCTGTGGGGTTGTTGGATTGCTTTTGGCACATTCAAATTCTCCCTACCATTCAGAGCGTGGCTTGTACATCCCCATCTCTGGAATCAAGCAAATTAAACTTTCTTCCACTTTATGATCTTTTCGAATATTTTCATTTTGTATTTGTCCTCGAGTTAGCATTAGCATTTATAGAATGAGAGAGCTTCACTCTGGTATTTCCATATATGCATACAATTTCACCTTCTCCTTTCCATTGTCCTGTCCTCCTCCCTACTTGTTCAAACAGTGCTTGGTGGGTTTGATTTTTACTTAGTTATATATATATATACATACATATACACACATAAATAAATATATATACACCTACATACACATATATGTATATAATGTTTTAGGTCATTTTGAAATGCTTTGCATATGATATGTCAGACTTTCATCTACTTATTACTCCTGGAACAAGTAATTTCTTGAGGATGAGGAAACACAAAACAATGCCTTGTAGAGAGGAGACTTTACTTTGTAGGTGTTCCTTTGATGTCCCTGAAGACCACAGATTTGGTTCAAGTTCTCACTTTCCATCCTACTATGTAAATCTGAGCAAATTGGCCTACTTGTCTAATCCTCTTCTCTGTTCACAGGAAATGATTGTTGCTGCACGTGGAGTCTTTGGGTGGATGAGGCAAAATATTAATGCACTGTACATTTTCTAGAACACAGCTGTGACCAAAATATTCTCCAATGAAAAGACCTCAGAGAAACCATGCAGCCAAGATCACCGTGTTTGAAAAAAAAGTAGCTGTTAGGGAGTCAGCTCAATGCATGTGTATGCCAGTCCCTAGAGGGCACGGCTGTGTTCATCGTGTGTGTGGAGATCATTTTTGAAGCCTATTTTCTGTAAGCCTGGTAGTGGTGGTTCAGGAGAAGGAGGCAAAGGTTCTGAAACAACCTGTTTGCAACACCAGGAAATGACCTCTGTATTCCAAAACTGATTGCCTTGTTCACGGTAGTTGGTATAAATTCTTTGCTACCCTCCAGCACTATGTTTTGTGAAAGAAAAAAATTCTTCTCAGCTCATCTTTTTTTTTTTTTTTTTTTGCCAGTCCTGGGCTTGAGCTCAGGGCCTGAGCACTGTCCTTGGACTTTCTCAAGGCTAGAGCTCTACCACTTGAGCCTCAGCACCACTTCTGGCTTTTTCTATGTATGTGGTACCGAGGAATCGAACCAGGGTCTTCAAGTATGCTTGGCAAGCACTTTAACCACTAGGCCAAATTCCCAGCCCCACAGCTCATCTTTTTTTCATATTATTTTTATTGTAATTAATAGAAGGTTTACATTATAATCACCAGGTAGGAGGTACTTTACTTCACAAACATTGATACCCTTTCTCATGTCTTGGTCCCCATTTCCCTCCTTCCTCCCCTGACCCTGCTCATCTTGATTTCCCCCTTCCCTATTCAATTTCAAATAACCAATTAAGCATATATAAAATATATCAGATAACAAGGTGAAATACTGTAACAATATGAGATAACCAAGGGACAGCAAGAGATGAGAGATAACATAGTACATTAAGGACAACAATCACTCATTATATGGCTTTTGTTTCTATATCCTGGAGGTCCTTACATTTAGAGTCATTCTATATGACCTTTTGTATCTAGATTTTGTTCTATTGTAAATCTCTGCTAGGAGAGCCAAAGGTTTCTATGATTATGACAAATGAGGGAAACCATTGAGCCTATGTTCCTTTGAGTCTGGCTTACTTCACTTAATATGATATTTTCCAAGTCTTTCCATTTCCTTACAAATGTGGAGATGTCGTTCTTTCTGACAGCAGCATAGAATTCCATTGTGTATAAACACCATATCTTGTTGATCCACTCATCAACTGAGGGGCATCTGGGTTGGTTCCATATCTTTGCTATGGTAAATAGTCCTGCAATGAATATCGTTGTGATAGTGGATTTAGTATGTCCTTGTTTCTGCCTAGTAGTGGAATTGCTGGGTCATAGGGGAGCTCAATGTTTAGTCTTTTGAGGAACTGTCATACTGCTTTCCATAGTGGTTGAACGAGTTTGCACTCTCACCAACAGTGTAGTAGTGATCCCTCCTGGCCACATCCCAGCCAGCATCTGTTGTAACTATTAGATTTCTTGATCCTGGCCATTCCAACTGTAGTGAGGTGGAATCTTAGAGTTGTTTTGATTTGCATTTCTTTTATGACCAGAGATGTTGAGCATTTCTTCATGTGTCTATAGGCCATTTTTGTTTCTTCTTCAGAGAAGACTCTCTTTAAGTCTTTGGCCCATCTTTTAATGGGATGGTTGTTTCTTTGGAGATTAGTTTGGGAGTGATTAAATTTTTTGAGCTGTTGATATATTTTAGATATGAGGCCTTTGTCTGTTGTATGGATAGTGAAGATCTTCTCCCACTCTGTAGGCTTTCTAGTTAATTTGCTAGCTATGTCCTTTGCCATACACAAGCTCTGCAGTTTAATACAGTCCCACTTATCCAGCCTTTCTCTGATTTGTTGTGTTTCTTGGTCCTTATTAAGAAAGTTTCGACCTGTGCCAAGGAGACCTAGTGTATCTCCTATTCCTTCTTATAAAGTTTTCAGTGTATCGGCTTTTACCTCGAGGTCTTTGATCCATTTGGAGTTTTTGCCTGGTTGATCTTTCCATAGGTGAGGGTGGTGTGTTAAAGTCACCAACAATCACTGTGTTTTGATCTATGTATGGTTTCAGTTAGAGTAAAGTTTGCTTGATGAAGTTCAGTGCTCGGGATTAGGTATGTAGATATTTAGGATAGTTATGTCCTCCTGGAGGAGAGATCCCTTAATTAGCATGTAATAACCTTCTTTGTTCAGTATATCTTTTTAATTAAAAGTGTGGTTATTTTACAACGAAAGGAAATGGCACTTCCTGAACTGAGCCATTTTGCACATCAGAATGTGGATCTAGTCACTCCTCCCTCCAGATGAAATGGAAAGCCTTTCTCATTCACCCCATCCTTGCCTGTTGGACTGAACTTCCTCCAACAGTCTGATTTCTGTCCATCTGATATGTGGGGCTTGGTGGTATGTTGCTCTCTAAGTTGGACATCTCTGTGATTAAGACAGAACATGAATTTTTCTCCTGCACTTGAATACCACTTGAGTTTCCATTCTATGAGTCTCCCTGTGGCCTTTGATTATTAAATTGGTTTTCTTGCCTTTGTCTTCTTGATTGGCACGAGTATTTTTTCATAGTGAGGATGCCTATTTCATTCAAAAAATTCTTCTGTTTTAAATGAGCTTAGAAGTGTACCGTTTTACAGTGACATTTCTAATTCTTAAAAGTTCTCCCTTTGTTTATGATGTGAGGTATAGATCTGACTTGGCTTTTCTCCTTTATATGAATCTATTTCCCAGGAACTATTTCATAACAGTCTTCCCTTCATTCACTGACTTGTTCTGATCCTTCTATCAAATATTTTGTTCTTATGTATACCTCCACCTTTTGCACCTGGATGTTCTGTGCCTTCCACCGCCATAGTTAAACAACACCTGTAACAACACTGCTCTAGTTCCCTGGGCTTTGTAGTATGCATTCCTGCCTGCTGAGTAACCCTCCCTTATTTACTCTACTTTAAAAAATTTAACCTGCAGCCACATGCAGAAAACTAAAAATTGACCCTAGCCTGTCGCCATGCACAAGCATTAACTCAAAGTGGATCAAAGACCTCAATGTCAGACCGGAAACCTTGAAACTGCTACATGATAAAGTAGGAGAGACACTGGAACTCATAGGCACAGGCAAAAGATTCCTCAACAGAATCCCAGGGTCACCACAGATTGGAGAGAGACTCGATAAATGGGACTACCTGAAAATAAAAAGTTTCTTCACAGATAAAACCATAGCCACTAAAGTAGAGAGGCAGCCAACCAACTGGGAAAAGATATTTACCAATAATACATCAGACAAATGCTTAATATCCAGTGTCTACAGGGAACTCAACAAACTAATCCCCCCAAACCCACAAACCATTCACTAAATGGGTAAGGGAACTAAAGGAGAGACTTATCAAAAGAAGAGGTTAAAATGGCAGAAAATGCTCATCATCCATAGTTATAAAGAAAATGCAAATAAAAACAACCCTAAGATACCACCTTACCCCAACAAGAATGGCCAAGATTTTGAACTCAGACAATGACAGATGCTGGCAGGGTTGTGGAGAAAAAGGAACCCTACTACACTGCTGGTGGGATTGTAAGCTAGTTCAGCCACTCTGGAAAGCAGTGTGGAGGTTTCTTAAAGAACTGAAAATTGACCTTCCCTACAATCCTGCCATGCCACTCCTGGGTATCCACCCTGAACATCAACATCATAACCCAAGATATGATAAGGACACCTGCTCAGCTATGTTTATCTCTGCACTATTCACAATAGCCAGGTGATGGAAACAGCCCAGATGCCCTACTGCAGATGAATGGATACAGAAAATGTGGTATGTATGTATATATATATATATATATATATATATATATATATATATACACACAATGGAATTCTACATAGCCAACAGACAAGATAAAATAATGGCATTTGCAGGGAAGTGGATGAATCTAGACCAAATCATGTTGAGTGAGACAAGTCAAGACCAAAGGAACAAAAGGCACATGGTATCCTTAATATGTGGCTATTGGATCCAAACAATACAAGAGCAATGACTCAATATTTGCATACCCAATGCTATGGACATGGTATTGGAAATATAAACACAACTACATAGACATAAACATCTATGACTCCATGGACATAATGTTTTATTACATAGATTATTATGTATCTAGGACATACAACCCTCAGCCTAATTTTAATTATGTTCCAAATTCTAAATGCCAGTGATTGTATACAGAGATTCCCTTCTTGAATACATACTTGTTAAATACATCATTTGAAATATGATGTAAAAATCAATGTTAATAAATTTTTTCTTTAATTGTGGTTTTTTTAATATTTTTATTGTGATGAATAGAAGGGTTACATTATATTCACCAGATAGAAAAATCATATTAAGTGAAGTAATCCAGACTCAAAGGAACATAGGCCCAATAGTCGCCCTCATTTGTCATAATCAGTAGAAACCTTGGGCTCTCCTAGCAGAGATTTGCAATAGAACAAAATCTAGAGACATTAGGCCAAATAGTATGACACTAAATGTAAGGACCTCCAGGATATAGAAACAAAAGCCATATAATGAATGATTGTTGTCCTTAATGTACTATATTATCTCTCATCTCTTTTGCTGTCCCTTGGTTATCTCATATTGTTACAGTATCTCACCTTGTTATCTGATATATTTTATATATGCTTAATTGGTTATTTGAAATTGGATAGGGAAGGGGGGAAATCAAGATAAGTGGGAGGGGAGTGGGAGGGAAAGAGGGACCATGTCATGAGAAAGGGTATCAACGTTTGTGAAGTTATGCACCTTCTTTTTTTTAAATAACTTTTTATTGTGATTAATAGAAGGGTTACATTATGTTCACCAGATAGAAAGTGCATAACTTCACAACACTGATACCTTTTCTCATGACATGGTCCCCATTTCCCTCCCACTAATAAATTCTTTAATAAAAAAAAATAACCTAGATCCTCATGGACTTTTGGTATCTATTTATTGACCCTGTCATGTTAACTACAGAAAATAATGCTGGAAATTTAGGAGAGGGAGATTGCATTTAATTATAAAGTCATATTAGGGAGATTGACTCCATTACAATTTTGTCCTTCATGACATATTTAGGTCTCTAACAACTTCCTCCAGTTGTAGAGTGATCTCTTCTGTGGCCTGTAGGTGAGGCACAGAGGCAGAGTACATGTTTCACATAGGTGAGGCACCAAGATTTAAAAAAAAATATAAATTCAGTGGGCCGGGAGTTTGGCCTAGTGGTAGAGTGCTTGCCTAGCATGCACGAAGACCCGGGTTCAATTCCTCGGTACCACATACATAGAAAAATGCCGGAAGTGGTGCTGTGGCTCAAGTGGTAGAGCTCTAGCCCTGGAGAAAGTCCAAGGATGGTGCTCAGACTCTGAGTTTAATGCCCAGGACTGACTGGAAAAAAAAAATGTTCTGTGTGCTCTTTGTTAAGTGACTTAATAGGTATGCTATAAATATATTACCACTGTGAGTGTTGTAATCTTCCATTACATTTTCTAGTTTGTTTATGCTGATATAAAGAACACTATTTAAAATTTTATATGGTCTCTGCTATTATTACTGACAGGTCCTATTAATTCTAATAATCTGTGATGTCATTTTGCATAATTATCAACTCATCTTCAATTAATCTCATTTTCTCTTCCTTTTCAGTCTTTAATCTTCCATTTCTTTTTCTTAACTTGCAGTACTATCCAAGAAGTCCAAAATCACAAGCCCAGCAGCAATGCCAAAGCTTTGAGTTGTTTTCCAGATATTAAGAAGAATCCTCAAAGACGTTTTCACTAAAGATCAAATTTGCTGTAGATTTAGAAATCTACAGTGTGTATCCTTTCTCAGGGCTAAAAATATTTCTGCTTGCCCAAGTTTTCTAAAAGCTTTTAGCATAAACATGTGTTAACTTTTATCAGGTTTTAAACTATTTGAGAATGTCAACTATCAGAAAAAAGCTAGATTCCTTTGAATTGCATTTAATTTTTAAATTAACTTTAAGAAAATCCAAATTAATTATTCACCTTCAGATCATTTATTTAAATAATAACCTAGTTAATTTTTGTGAATGCTTTTGTGTGCTTAAAGCAAATGTCACCCTACAATTTTGCTTATTAATCTGCTCTCAACTTGTCTCCAACTATTTGAAAGTTATTCACTCTACTTTTAAAGTACTTGCCCTTAATTATTAAGCCCTGTATTTGTTTTCACTTTTCTCTATGATTTTCTCAAACTTAGCATTAATTTTCTGGGTTTTATTTTCTCTGAACAAGGAAGAAATCCTACCATTCTCTTCATTCCTCTCTATAATGTTTTTATTTGAACTACTTACTTCTCATTCCTTACTAGGCAAGTTGGTTCTTTTTTTTTTTTTTTTTTTGCCAGTCTTGGGAATTGAACTCTGGACCTGACTGCTCTCCTTGGCAGTGGCTCTACCACTTGAGCCATGGCACCATTTCTGGCTTTTTTCTATGTATGTGGTACTGAGGAATCAAACCTGGGTCTTTGTGCATGCTAGACAAGCACTCTACCACTAGGTCAAACTCTCGGCTTCAAGTTGGTTATTCTTTACAAATGCTTGATCTGACCTTGTATTATATATTTCCTTGACTACCTCATAGAAATATTTATATTACCTATTTAAAATTCTTTTAAATTTTCTCCATTCATTCTGTTTCACCCATCACTGTCTTCTTCTTTGCATAGCGTTCTTCCTCTGTGTGTCTATGCCCAAACGTCCCCTTTTTATCAGGGCACTGACCACGCTAGGTGAGGGCTCACTTTTCTCCTCATTTTAACTAATTGCATCTGTAATGATCCTGTTTTCAAAGATCACATCCTGAAGTACTAAAGATCAAGTCTTCAACATATGAATTTTGGCAGACATCATCCAATGCTTTGCCAAGCTTCTAATTACTTTCCTAAACTTCCCTGTGTACTGCATTTTTATAGTCTAAGCATCCAGTCCTCGCTCCATAGAGAAGAATGGAAAAACAGGAAAACGATGGCAAGTTTTCTCATCATTTGCTTTCTACCCTAGCTGCACATGAACAACATTTCTTTGTGGGTAAACCCCTACGATGAGTTTCTGCTACTCTTTTCTGACTTATTTTTCCAGAAGACAAAGGAGACAGAAGCAAACACGATTAAAGAAGTTTCCCCATCTTCAAGGCCTACCAGCTTTCATTCTCTGCTGCTGTTTCTCCTCTCACTCAACCACTCTTTTGTCTGGGAAATTATTACATTTTTTTATTCTCATTCACAGATTCACCACTTTCCTTCTTCTATCACCCTGCAAATGATTCTTTCACAGACAGGCGACACAGTTTACGATAATTTGCTATTTAGTTGGAATCACAATTTGCCTGAAGTCATTTTCTAGACACATCAGCTGGTGACTAGCCCTTAATTCATCGGCTATTTGTGATATAAAGAAGAAAAGAAAGGGAATTCACAGTTCCCATCATAGACTGGAGAGCCAATTAAAGTTAAAATTGTAGGTTAGAAAATATATTTTGAAGTTAAAGATTATTTTTTGCTCAAGAAAAACAGAGCAGCTACAGGAAAGTTAGAACACTGATAAATGATGGGTTTTCTGGACATGGATTATTGTTCTTTACAAAAGGATGCTTACCAAAGGGCTACAGAGTCGTTCATGTTTCATTTCACATTTTTCAGCTAATATTTTGTGATTGTTTCTCCTCGTGTTTGATGTTAAACCAGGAGCTATGGGATGACAGTGAGGGTAACCAGGTCCTTGCACTTGCCATTAAGTGACCTTAATCAGGTCACTGGGATACAGGTCTGCTCTGCCAATGAATGACTGATACCACTACTTATTATTTCACCAAATGTAATGTTCTACAGTAAATAGCATTTTCTTGTGATGGAGTAAAAAATAGACCATCATGTATTTTTTATAGTGTCTTTGAGATACAGAGGAGTTACATTTCCAGGAAATTTCATCCTTATTTACTCTTGTGACTATTTAGCTCACAGATACAGAACACGACTTATCTAAAACTCTCTGAAATTGATTTTATAAATCTGATGGTGATGCGGTTATAAACACATAATTTGACCCTCATATATGAAGTTCTAATCAGATAAAAAATTAATACATTCTCAAAATATCTGAAACTATTCACTATAAGATGCAAGACTAAATACACAAATGCTCTTTTGATCTACAGGACTTACTTTAAAACTGAAAGGGAGATAGAAGACCCTCAGAATGTTTTTCTGCAGAGTCCAAAAGCTCTGTCACCATTTTAAAACTTATTTTTAGAAAATTAAGATTTATCACAGTCCAAGCCTCAAAGTAGGAAAGAGGACTCTGCCCTCTTCTGAGAAATAGATTTTTAGTGGGGGAAGAAAACACAATGATGGCAAGAAATGATGCTTGTTGGCTAATACCCACTCAGTATTTATGGATTCCTAGGCAGGAATATATTCCTCTCTATCCCATTCCACATCACACTTGGGCTGTACATTCCAGACAGATAAGGACACATACCCAGTATGGCAGCATCCAGAGAAATTCCCTTGCCCTCTAAATCCTCCATTGTTTCATATACTCATCCTCACCCCAGCCATAGTTGCCTTAAAAAAAAAAAGACATCCCAAGAAATACATAAATCCTTTTATTTTTCATTCTAGATATTCAGGAAAGTATGAAGACAATGACAAGGGTTTCAATTTTCCCTTCAACCATTTTTCCACTATTAATATTTTACATCTCTATGGTACTGTGGGAGGCTAGACTTCAACCTGGAAAAGCTGGCAGATGAAGTTCAACTGGGAAGCTTGCTAACATTCAGAATTACTGAGCTGAAGGCTCTCCAAAGGAACCTCAGGCAAGAAAGCTCTCTGCTGCCCTCTGTTGGCCAAAAAGCAGGACATAGTTTACAAGAAAAAAGTGTTCTTCAGTGATGAACCTTTGTTCTCCAAGGTCAGGGAGAGGGAGCAGATAACTTCTTTCTTGTAAACTGGGAGAATCATGGTTTGTGGTTTGCCAGGATATTAAAGCCCATATGGGGGCCAGGAGCGTGGCCTAGTGGTAGAGTTCTTGCCTGGCATGCATGGAGCCCTGGGTTTGATTCCTGGGTACCATATACACAGGAAAAGCCAGAAGGTGCTCTAGCTTAAGTGGTAGAGTGCCAACCGAGAAGAAGCTCCAGAACAGTGCTCAGGCCTTGAGTTCTAGCCCCAGGACTGGCAAAAAATAAAGTTCATGTGACTCCTCAACCAATGTCTGGGTTTAGTAGTACAGTACCATTGGCCTATTATCTCAGCCACTAGGGGAGACAAATGGGTAGGTGTTGTGGCCTGACATCTCTATTCACAGTGACATAAAGAAGGAAGACCAATAGGAAAACTGCAGCACAGCCCTGCATAAAGCCCAGACATAAAGTAAAGCCCAACCTCAGAAACTATGAAGGCACAAAAAAACTGGAAACATGACCCAAGTAGTAGAATATCTTCTTATCAAGTGCAAGGCTCTGGTGGCATTGGTATCAACATAAAAAAGGAGGAGGGAGGGAGGGAGGGAGGGAGGAAGGAAGGAAGGAAGGAAGGAAGGAAGGAAGGAAGGAAGGAAGGAGAGGTAGAAAGAAAGAAAGAAAGAAAGAAGAGAGAAAGAGAGAGAGGGAGGGGTGGGGTTGGGGGAGGAAAACAGGGACCAAGACATGAGAAAGGGTATCAATGTATGTGAAGTAATGCACCCTCTATCTGATGAATATAATGTAACTACTAGTTACAATAAAAAAAATATATGGAAAAAAGAGAGAGGGGAAGGAAGAAGGGAGGGAGGGAGGGAAGGAGGGAGGGAGGGGAGGAAGGGAGGGAGGGAGGGGAGGGAGGGAGGGAGGAGGAAAAGAAAGAGGAAGGGAATTATATAAACATTTCTAACTTATTGCTAGAAGCTAACAATAAAGGTTATAATAAGCTGCATACACTCTTGAATTCCTTTCGTGTAAAAAATGTCTGATTTGGCATGAGTTTATAGACCCATATTTAGAAACTTAGATTTTTGTCTATTTAATCACATATCTGCTAATTTTATGAAGTCCGCAATCTTACATAAAGTATTTTTCAAATTTATTAATCTTTCCTTCCTTTTAATTTACTAATGCTATATTCACATCGTTCCTCAAATCCTGCTAGAGTCTTCTCATATTTGAAGCATTAGCATGACCTGTCACCAACACCACTGTTCTCTATTCGATTTAACTATTGCCAACGGCAAAATTTAATTTCTCTAATGCTCCATCTCTTGTTCTAACATAACATATCTCTTTAATTTTCCAGAACCCGGCTTTGATTTTTCCATTGTCTTTTAATTGTTCTGAATTAAAAATAATATTAGTAATTCCCCCTAAATGTTTTATGAGTCTAAAATGAAATAACTTATTCATAGCCTTTAGTGTTCTCATTTTGTCCCAAAGAAGTAATTTCTTTGTGTTATTTAAAGAGTATTGTTGTCATTATCAGCATTATCTTGATAAACATAAAACTTACACCAGGCCTGAAACTCACTACCCATGACTACAAGTTTCCAATATAGACTACACTTATTCACTCGACTTATTCGGCCTAAAGCATTTTCACATGCAACATCAGGTTTAATCAATAGTCTAACTCTACAAGGTGGGAGCTGACTTTACCCACTGAGAAGTGAAGAAACTGGGGCATAAAGTGGAAAAGAGCAAGATCAGTTCTGCCCCAACTCTAGAACTCAATCCTTTTATTATTTAACAGCCAGCTCATGAAAAGCAAAAGGCATTTGGAAGCAGTTGATGGAAGAAAAAATGGCCACTGAAGGAAACAGATGTGGGAGCAATATTCCCTTCCCCGTCCATATCAGATTCCTCACCGCGGCACTCCAGGCTGGGATGCAATGGTCAGCAAGACACCAGAAGCTTCTGTCTGTTCCTCACTTGGCCACCAAGGAATTGGCTCATTTGTGAAGAAGAGAAATAGATAATCTGGTATTTCCAGCCTGACCTGACATGCTGGGTAGAAGAAAGTACATGCTGCTGTGGGACCGTTGTGGCACTTAGGGGGTTTGGCTGCAAAACCCAACTTAAACTGGTTTGAGTTTTCTGGAAAGGAAATCTTCCTGGAAGTCCCAGTAGGTCTTTGCTGTGGACTAAATGTGTCCCCATCACTCCCATATCCATAGAATGTATCCCTAATCTTCAAGGCAACAGTCCTTGGAGCGGGCCCTATGGGTGGTTCATGTTAAGTAAGGACCTTCAATCAAAAAGAATGGGACAGCAGTGCGATAGGCTGGGTCCTGACAGAGAAGGAAGAGACACCATCTACACGTGGACAGAGGAAAGGCCCTGCCACCACAGTGAGGCAAGTCCTTCCTGCTGCTGCAGAAAGCACAGAGGTTCTTAGTAATGGCACTGAAGAGTGTAGCAACTGTGTATTAAGAACTTAATATGCCAAATAATATACAGGGTGACTTCCATGTTATCTTACACAAAAAAGAGGAACCTGTAGTCTTTTGAGTCCAAAATCTGCCCTCCATTCTTTATACATCAAATAGGTAACCGTTTAAGTATTCCTCAGTACTTAGGGAACTCCCCCAAAGTGTCCTCCAGAGTCTAGGCTCATTTTAGAGTCTCCAAGTCCAGTCATCTCTAACCTGTAAAAACACCCCACTCTTCTGCAGATGCCTAAAATGACTGCTTGTAGATGTGTTACGAGAGAGAGAGGAGACTCTAGTTTTTCTTGCCGGACCCAGATGCACAGATGAAATGACTCGATTCTATCCAATACTTGTCTTCTATACAATACTACACTGAATGGGTGGATAATAGGAGAAAGTTTACATTTGCTCAAATCATTCCAGTTTAAAACAATGTCATTTCAGGCAAACCGCCTGAATTTCATATACCTAAGCATGTATCATCCACCCTTCTTATCACTGGAACTTAAACATGGTCTTAAATTAAGGAAAAGGGGAATGTGATTTATAGAAGTTAGAAATCCACTGCTGGCTCTCTAAATTGGGCAAACCAGAAGAGTCCAGGAAGAGATGAAGGGAAAAGAGGGAGAACACAGAGGGAAGTGAGAAAATGCTAGTGGTGAGAAAAACCTATGTGTCCTAGCTTGTTCTCTCTGGGCTATGGCTAGGAAAAAGGGGAAGGTGCCTCTGAGAAATGAAGGGGTGCCAAGAGAAAGGAGTACTTGCCTCACAGTCATCTAAGCTCTGAGAGGCACCCACCTCCCAAATGTCCTGCCACTCTCATGAAAGAAACCATTTCTAAGTGCTGTTAGCGTGCAAGACTCTGCTCCCACACCGCAGAGAACAAGGATACCAGATTTTAATCTGGATCATTCTATTAAATTAACCTTGCCAAAGAAAACTGAAAGATGAAATGATATTTTAATGGTACTGGACCTCTTAGGATTTAGACATTTTTGAAGGAAATTCCCTCTTGTAAAATGAAAGCTAAGTGTCCACTTGTTTATTTGGGCTTTCATATTTAATACAAACTCAGATTTGCCTGTACTACATTCAGTTCGCTTAAAGTAGAAAACACACACACACACACACACACACACACACACACACACACACACACACACACACAATCTCCATTACCTTTACAGCCTACACTATTTGTTTTCAGGCTTCACTTATCAGCTCGGAGGAGGAGAAATGTAGAGAAAGGCAGGAAGGCAAGATGAGTGATTTTCACTACTGAATTTTAAAATACAGTTTCCCCCTAGACCCATCCCATTTGTCATCTGGATCATCTTTTGAGGTGTGTGAGGTTTGGAAGCTAAAGTAATAGCTGAAGGAAGGTGACGAAACGAATGGAACTTTGGTGTGGGACCTACAAAGGCCAGGAGCTTCGTGAGAGCGCATTCTGCATTCTCCACTTTCCTTGCCATCTGACAAGGTTTTCCCGGTGCTGAATGAGCAACTATTGTATGACATTACCAGAATGCAAACCATTCCGATTCCCAACAGAGCTAAACCATAATTACCATGCAAATGATTTCAATAATGTAATAGAGTAGAATAAGTGGTCATTACAGGGCAGGCAATTCACCATGTTAATTGGGGTTAGTCCATTTGCAGAGAGTAAATAATATTAACAGTAAAATAAATCCAAACTAATATTAGGTTTGACTTTGCTTATAACCAAGGGGAATGGTCTACTTCAGAAGTGATGTTTAAATTAGAAAGACAAACGGTAGTGGCTACAATGTCTATTACAAGTGAAGTGATTTGGATTGAAAACACTAGATAACAAAATGATGCCAAGATGAGATTTAGGATATCAAAGGAGAGGTCAGTAATTGAAGGCCATAGGACAGTTATCAACATGAAAATAGAAAATGTGGCCAGGCACAAGAGGCTCACGTCTCGGAAAAAGCTAGAAGTGGCACTGGAGAGTGCTATCTTCTACCACCTGAGCAAAAGAAGCTCAGTGACAGAGCCCAGGCCAGAGTTCAAACCCCAGGACCAGTACAAAAAAAAAGAAGGAAAAAAGGGAAGGAAGGAGGGAAGGAAGGAAGGAAGGAAGGAAGGAAGGAAGGAAGGAAGGAAGGAAGGAAGGAAGGAAGGAAGGAAGGGAGAAAGAGAGAAGGAAAGGAAAGGAAAGGAAAGAAAAGGAAAGGAAAGGAAAGGAAAGGAAATTTGTAATTCCTAGAATTTCCCAAATCAACTTAGGGCAGGAAATAATGGGCACAAACTTGAAGAGTAAGGAAGAACAAAGAGAGAGAAAACATCTGCTACGTCATCCTTATAAAGCTCATGTATCCTCCCCTTTCTCTCTCCTTTTACCCCTTTGAATCCTATATTACTACCCCCTTAATCAAGTATAGTAGTTTCCAAGTCTGTTTCCTTTTTTTCCCTCATTCAGGTGCTCTCTTTCCCTGCGAGTGAGATATCAGTAGTAAAACTACTCTCTCTGAAGCCAGCAGGGTTCACATACCAACTACAGTTCTCTGGGTGAGGAAAGGCTTAGGGTGAGATGAGCAGTAAATGCCCTCGGGATAATCCAGGGCTGCGCAGAAACACTGGTATTACCACCCTCAGGGAACTGACCACCCTCAGGGAACTGGGTCTGCACTGGTACAGGAGAACCAGGCCCTGAAACTGAGTCAAAGATCCAGGTAGAACCACTGATCTCAAGGAGTTTCTGGGTAACTGATTCCCAGCACAAGGCTTCATCGAGAGATTGGCAGGGGTGTCAAGGACAACAGACTGGCATATGTCTCCTTCCCCAATGTTAGCGCTGAGTTTCTAACAGCAACCTAGCCCCAAAGATACCGAGTAGTTGACGTTCCACACCCGGAATACTTTCATAACGTGGGGCCAATCATTCATCTCCACAAAGCGCTCATGAGGCAGGGCCCTCACAGCAAAGCAAACACTGCCAACCACCTCCTCCCATCCACCATGTAAACACAGGGTCTAGCCAGGGACAGACTAATTTAGGGTCACACAAGAAGAAAATTAAGACTTTGTGGGGTTGTAACCTGTCCTTTCCTTTGAAGACAGGGACAAAGTCTCTTATTTGCCATTTTAGTACCAGTACCTAAGATGGAACTAATTATCTGATAGGATCCAGATAAATACTCATTGCAGAACAATCTTTAAAAATATATTTTTAAGCCTTCATAGAGACTTTAGAAATAAATATTTCCCTTCAGTTCTATTCAGCTCAGCCAGCTCCTTCTCAGTTGAAACAATATGGTGGGGGTTTTTTTCTTCTTTTTTCCTAATTCTTTTTTTTTTTCTTGGCAGTCCTGGGTCTTGAACTTAGGGCCTGGGCTCTATCCCTGAGCCGCTCTGTGCTCAAGGCTAGAGCTCTACCGCTTGAGCCACGGGGCCACTTCCAGCTTTTTCTGTCTATCTGGTACTGAGGAATTGAACTCAAGACTTCATGCATGCTAGGCAAACACTCTACATCTGGAAGTGGTATTGTGGTTCAAGTAGTAGAGCACTAGTCTTGAGAAAGCCCAAGGAGAGTGCCCAGGCCCCAGGACTGGCAAAAAAAAACAACACTTAATACAAAAGAAGAAGATGATTAAAAGTTTATGGCTGTGGGAAACAAATTTTATTATCCATTTCCTTTCACAGGAATATGAAGGCAATAAGATGCTTCCATTGTGTCGACAAGCCAATCGGTTTTTTTCCCTATACTTCCTTCTTCCCACATTAAAAATCTGCCTTTTGTGGTTCCTTAAAAGACTAAACATAGAACTCCCCTATGACACAGCAGTTCCACTACTTGGCATTTACCCAATTGTCTAGAAACAAGGGCATACTAAGTCCACTAGCACAATGATGTTCACTGCAGCACTATTTACCATAGCAAAGATATGGAACCAACGCAGATGTCCCTCAGTTGATGAGTGGATCAACAAGATGTGGTATTTGTACACAATGGAATTCTATGCTGCTGTCAGAAAGAATGACATTGCCCCATTTGTTAGGAAATGGAAAGACTTAGAAAAATCATATTAAGTGAAGTAAGCCAGACTCAAAGGAACATAGGCTCAATGGTTTCCCTCAGTTATCATGATCAGTAGAAACCTTGGGCTCTCCTAGCAGAGATTTACAGTAGAGAAAAACCTAGATACAAAAGGCCATATAGTATAATGCTAAATGAAAGGATCTCTAGGATATAGAAACAAAAGCCATATAATGAGTGATTGTTGTCCTTAATGCACTATGTTATCTCTCATCTCTTTTGCTGTCCCTTGGTTATCTCATATTGTTACATTATTTTACCTTGATATCTGATATATTGTATATATGCGTATTTGGTTATTTGAAAACGGATAGGGAAGGGGGGAAAACAAGATGAGGGGTGTGGGTGGGGAGAGGGAAATGGGGACCAAGACATGAGAAAGGGTATCAATGTTTGTGTAGTAATGTACCTTCTATCTGGTGAATATAATGTAACCCTTCTATTAATTACAATAAAAATATATGAAAATAATCTGCCTTTTGTCTGAATTATCACATTATCAGTTGGCATGTTTTGGCTTTTTCTCTTTACTTTGGGAATTTTACCTATAAAATAATACCCCCCCCCCAAAAAAAAATGCCAGGAGTGTTTAAAGTAAAATTAAAGGCCTTCCCTATCTTCAAGAATCAATCACGTTTCTCTTTTAGGATATCTTTTTTTGCCAGTTCTGGGCTTGGGCTCAGGGTCTGAGCACTGTCCTTGGGCTTTCTCAAGGCTAGAGCTCTCCCACCTGAACCACAGCACCACTTCTCACTATTTTTTATGTGGTACCGAGAAATCAAACCCAGGTCTTCAGGTATGCTAGGAAAGCATTCTACCACTAGGCCAAACCCCTGGCCCTGTTTTAGGATTTCTCTACTTTCCAGTTTAATGTAGTTTTTCTTTTTTTTTAACTTCTTACAAGTCATGGAGGATGACTCAGGCAGCCTGGCTATGAGCTCAGAGGCCCCTGTCTAAGCCAATCCCTAAAGTGGAGGAAGCAGACTCCTGCCCTGTGATTTCAGTTATCTCTCCTTGCCTGCCCACAGAACCGTCAGAAACAGGGGGTCTCCTATAGCTGGAGGAATAACACTTGACAAATAGCCGTGATTCTCTGGCTACAAACCATTCGAAGTGCCCCTGCACTGAGATCTCAGAAGCTGATGAGAGCTGATCTGCTCCTCTCCATTCCACTTAGCTTCTCTTACCCAAGACTGGAAGCTCAATCTTCTGTCTTGGAAACTCGTTGGCTATCCACTCATTTAAATCTTAAACTTGATTCTGTCATGAACTCTGCGACCTGGGGCAAATCACCAGGCATATTTGGATATATATTTCTTCTATAAGGTGAAGCAAGTAGATTTTTTTTTAGAAGTCAGAAGTCATGCCTAGCTGAGGAAATTGTTAAGAATGTGCTTGCCTTAAATGGCTTTACTTTCCATGTTTGGAAATTTCAAATCCCAAGTATTGTGCTGAGAAATTAAATAAATCCCCAGTGGGCCAGGAGTGTGGTCTAGTGGTAGAGTGCTTTCCTAGCATGCATGAAGCCCTGGGTTCGATTCCTTGGTACCACATACACATTACAGAAAAAGCCAGAAATGGTGCTGGGGCTCAAGTAACAGAGCACTAGCCTTGAGCAAAAAGTGTCCAAGGACAGTGTCCAGACCCTGAGTTCAAGCCCCAGGAGTAGCAATCAATCAATCAATCAATCCCCAGAACTAGTTACCAAAAGATCAAGTGATGAAACAATAAAACATGTGTGTCTAATAAAAATGCTCCCTGGGTTTTGGAAAATGGAAATGGATAAAATTACTCATCATTACATTCAGTGAAATGAGCAGACTCAGTAATATAGACTTTATTTTCTCATACATGAAGAATTCAGATCATATGTATAAAATATATGAATGTGAAAATTGGAACTGTTTGGGGGAGAGCCAGTAGGGAGGAGAGAAGGGTGGGATAGGATAGGACCAAAGTGTATTTATACATGTGAGAACATAGCACAATGAAACCTGTTTAAACTGTAAAACAATAAAAGGGGTGAGATGAGTGGGAGGATAGGATGCATATGATCAAAGTACGTTATATGCATATCTATAAATATCACAATGCAGTCCCTTTGTACAAGTAAAATATGTTAATAAAAAAATAACTAGAGGGCCAGGAGTTTAGCCTCGTGGTAGAGTGCTTGCATAGCATGCATGAAGACCAGGGTTCAATTCTTCGGTATCACTTATACAGAAAAAGCCACAGTGGTACAGTGGCTCAAATGGTAGAGCTCTAGCTTTGAGAAAGCCCAAGGACAGTGATCAGGCCCTGAGCTCAAGCCAGGACTGGCAAAATAATAATAATAATAATAACAACTAGACAATTTTTTTAAAAAACCATACTGGGGTGGAGACTGATAGTTCAGGAGCTTTCTTTAAACAAATACTCAAAACAAACACTTTAAACACTTTAAACAAGCCCTTAAGCTAATGGTGGCTGGTTTGGCCTTTTTTCCCGGAAAATTTTCTCTTCTTTGCATTTCCACATGTCTGAGAATGATAATTCTCAAAACAAGGCAAGTTCTATGCCTTGTTAGAATGATAAAACATTTCTAAAAAGAGGTTTTATAGCTTTTCCAAATATAACCAAGTAATATTCTTTCTGTTCAAAAGCTCATTTAAAAAACAGAAAACATACATCAGGTAGACTTCCAATTTTCTACGAACTGTTATCTATACCAGTGTTTTTGCTGTTGACAGAATCTGGTGGAATACATTTTTAAAACCCAACTGACACTGCCAGCTTGCTCCTCTGCTTCCTCAGAGTCCAGCCCAGGACTCTCACTAGATGGCAGTATGCAATAACACATTATGATAATCCAAGTGATGAATGAAAGAATTTTGAAAACTTAGAACAGCAGATGTCAACCTCACAAACTCCAAAAGAACCGAGTTCCATGTGTTTTCCACTTCACTTTGCAGAGGGCTGGGTGCATCTGAGGCATTCTATTAATTCTTTTAAAAAAATAGGAGAATCTGGTGAATATAATGGAATCTTTCCATTAATTACAATTAAAAATATATGAAGAAAATAGAATTTGATTCTCAAAGACGGCTTTTCTTTATTAATATTTGAATGAAAGGAAATGTACTTCTATACAAAACCAAGTTTTAACATATACCATTATAATGAAGTCATTACTCAGGCATTCTCCAAGTCAGATCTTACTTAATGAGGTCAAAATTTGATATGGTGATTCATGAATTCAAAAATAATTATTAAAAATAATTATTTCTAGGCAAAACCCACCAATGCAATTGTAAAATTTAAGACCATAGACAGCAAATAGGCCTTCTGAAAATTCAGAAAATAAGTACCGTGAATGTGTGTGTGAGAAAGACAGAGAGAGAGAGAAAGAGAGAGAGAGAGAGAGAGAGAGAGAGAGAGAGACAGAGACAGAGACAGAGACAGAGACAGAGACAGAGACAGAGAGACAGAAAGACTTTCTCAGATTCCAGTTTAAGCTCCATTGTAGGACTGGAGATATGGTTCAATTGATAGAGAATTTGTCTAGAAAGCACAAGGCCAAGAGTTTAATCTCTAGCAATCTCAAAAAACAACAATGAAAATACAAAAGAGAGAAAAACCAAACGGATAAAGTCACATTTATATATTGGAAAACTTAAAATTATTAAGATAGCAATTCTATGTAATCAAAATTCCAGAAGGCATTTTTGTAAATATTGACAAGCTGAATCTACCTACACTTTTTAAATCCAATGACAGAACTGCCATAACTACTGGGAGAGGGCAATGAAATTGGAGAGTTTAAATTATCTAATTTCAAATCCACTCTAAAATTGCACAGGAGGCTGTCATGTATACAAAGATAGGCATATAAATCGATGAATGAGAAACAGATACAAATATATATGGACCTAGATTACTGCTGAAAATACCAAGATAAATCACTGGACAAATGACGAGTCATCTACAAGAAAACCTCAGCTATTAACTCATGTAATGCAGTAAAATTAACATAAACTTGATGAGACCTAAAGATGAAAGGCTTCAACTACAAAATGTCCATGAGGTGAGAAACCATTTATTTAAGAAAGCATAAGAGAAAACTTACAACTTTGGGATAGGTGTTGATTTCTTAAGTTATAACAGAAAAGAACACACCCTGAAACAAAAATTGACAAACTTGACTTATTCAGAATTAAGAATGTGTCCTGTTTGAAAGACATTTTTAAGAAAATCTAGTCATGGGGTTGGAGGCGTGGCTCAGTTGGTAGAATGCTAGCCAATAAGCAACTGCATCAGCTACTGACTTTGAGTGCCAGTCTCAAACATAAAAAGAAAATGTATGTAATCAGGCTTGATGGTACAAATCTGTAATCCCAGCAGGAGTCTGGGAGGTCTAAGGCAGGGGCTCAAGAATTCAAAGCTAGACTGGATGAAGAAGGAAGTGGAGCTGGGAGCATTACCTAGTCCTAGAGTGCTTGTCTAGCATGTACAAAGCCCTGGATTCAATTCTTCAGTAGCATATACAGAAAAGAAGCCGGCTGGCTCAAGCCTTTAGAAGGCTCAAGGACCCTGGACTCAAATGCCCAGGCCCTGAGTTCAAGCCCAAGGACTGTCAAAAAAGAAGGAGGAGGAGGGGAAGAAGGAGGAGGAGGGGGAGGGGGAGGGGAGGGGGGAGAGGGAGAGGGAGGAGAAGGAGGAGGAGGAAAGGAAGGAAGGAAGAAAGGAAGGAAGGGAAGGAGGGAGGGAGAAAAAAGAAGGAGAGAGGAGATAAAAGGAAGGGAGAGAGGGAGAGGGAGGGATGAAGGGAGATATTTATATACCTAAATTTTACTCCTAATGTCCAACCATAGGAGGCAGCCTCAATGGTGGTTTTGATTAGATGAACAGGTTGTAGTAAGAAGTTTATTTACAATGCATGTATACTATACATAAGAAAGTAAGTAAATACAAATTTGCCTTCTTTCTCTAATTGTTTCTGAGAATGTAGACGATCATAGGTACTGAGAGTGTTTGTGTGTGTGTGTGTGTGTGTGTGTGTGTGTGTGTATGTGTGTGCGTGTGAGAGAGATACTATCTATCTCTGGGATGTCTGCATGTGACAGTGTGGAGATTTTACTATCTTTCTCTTACCACATGTGCCTGAGTTCTCTCTACCTACAAACCATACTTTAATCATTTCCAATTTCCAAAAGGAAACATATAATGATATATACAAATGAGTGCCTTCTGGAACAAATACAACAATGCCTGCCGCAAACTAGACAAATCACCAAATTTATGTTGAGAAAAATAAGCCAGAAAGAGAATAGTATGCACTATATGAAAAGCCAAAACTAATGTGTGATGAGTACACACCAGAAAACTAGATACCAGTCTACATGAAGGGAAAATGCATGCATTCCTGAGGCTCAAGTGAGAAGACATTATATGCAAAGGCTGGGAGTGTATTTTTTAAGGTGATGACATTAAAGCAACGTCTGTGAACTATGAACCACTGCTTACGAGGACAACACTGAAGTCACTGGCCCTGCAGACAAGGAAGGTGGGGAAAGCAGGCAGTGTATCTGCACCACTGGAAGTGCTGTCCGCCTTTCATACATGATTTGGGCCAGATGCTGGTTGCTGCATCCTGTGCTTCATCAGAAGAATGCATTAAAGATCCAAAACAAATAGCAGAGAATTCTCTGTCTCTCCATCTACAAATGCTACACACTTTAATCATGTATAATAATCATGTATAATCCCCCCCCCAAAAAAATTCTACATTTTTGTGTTTTTGTCTTCCAGTCATCTTAACCCATCCTGACCCAGAGCGGCTGATGTGAGATTTTATGCATATATACCCATACAGTTGTTCCATCCTTTATTTTGACTGGCACATGAAGAAATGATTTTATCAGAGCCATGAGCTTTGTGCTAAGTGTGTACAGCCATCTGTGATTGCTTCCATAAACTATATATCTCCTACTCCATTTCTCCTTACTAAGCAAGCATCACTTCTAAATTCCTTATCTCATAGCAGCCGCTGAATTTTAATGGTACCCAATGTGTCATTTAAATCTTAAAAGAACTATTCAGAGATATATCAATATTATATATTAGTAGCAGTTCTAAAGATAATTCATGACCAAAAACTTGTTTTTCCCACAACATTCCCATCAATCTTTAAAAAAGGTTGCTTTTATTTCAATAATGTAGTTTTTCTTTGACATACTAGTAATAAACCTTATTTCAAAAGTGGATTTGGGAGTGAAGAGGATTTTACTGGAATCAAGATGACTAATGCTGCATTATCAAGAACAAGTACAGAGAAGCTGATGTAATTGGCAACCCTTACCCACAGAGTTCTAAAAACAGCCTGTCTTTTACAGTTCCATGATGTAATTCTGGCCACCTTCCTCTCACACTGAGCTGCCAGGGTCTTTTCTATGACCCCAGTTCATTGATGGACCACTCCTAGCTGACAAACCAGCCTTTGGTCCTGTGTTTAGAGTGGGAAGTGAATTGGAAAACTGTATACACAGGATATATTGTCTCTCCTAGCAACTCTAGCTGTGAGAACTTCATTTGGAGGGCAAGCCTGTTTGAAAAGTAAGTGCCAGTATGGCCAGCCCAGATACTGAATGAGTGAAATGTCTTGCGTTCACTAAAGAATGGTTGCTACAATGGCAAATTCCTCCATTTCACATCTTTTTATTCCTTGAGACCCTCCACTTAAGACCAGTGCATAACTTACAACCAAAAGCTAATATGTAGCCCCCAGAAACCCAGTCTGGAGTTATTGCTACCATCCATTCCATTTGGTCAACACCAGGCCTCATAGATGGCTGAATATGTCTAATATGTCTGTTGGTCTAGAAAGTTTAGAGCATCTTGTCTTTTAACACACAGCGTGTTTTGATTAACCTATTTATTTATTAATAATAAGTAACAGGAAACAGAAACATTTTCATAATGATCGCTATACTTTGTAGCTTTTTCAATACATTAGCCTATTTAATAATTTTTTATTGACCTCTACTATGTTCTAAGCACTGATACAGGTATTCTCTCTGTATTGCTATGACAAAATACTCCAGACTGGGTCATCTAGAACAACATGCATTTTTCATGATTCTGTAGGCTGGGAAGTTCAAGTCTGCAGCAGGATTGATATCTGATGAGGACTGTTCTCTGTTACCAAGATGGTACCTGGCAATTGCATCCAATCCTCCAGAAGGAATGAATGCTGCCTTCCTACTAAAGGACAGAAAGACAAGGAAATGGTTTCTACAACCCACAGCCCTTTATGAGGCAACTACTCACCTTCCATAGGCCATACCTTTTATATGTTAGCCATACCTCTATGTTGCCATGTGGATTCAATTTCAACTAATTATAGAGGGGAAGAAAACAATCAAGTCATAGCCAATACAGGTAGGCACACACCTGATTTATTCCTCACTACAATACTGTAGCTCAGAATGGACTAGAATAATTTTTACTAAAATTCACATGAATATCATCTCACACTATTCTGATGGTAGAGGGACTTGGAATGGATTTGCTGATTCAGTCTACAACTATGTCAGGAAATGCAGTCCATTTTTGTCCTCAGAAGATAGATGAGGCAAGGGGAACTGCAAAAGATCCAGTCATATCATTAAGGCTAAGGAGTTGGTAGGCACACCGCAGAGCAAAGATCTCACCCCATTTTCCTGGCTCCAGCATATCCACTGTATTCTCTATTGCTCCTGTTCCCCTGCACTCAAAGTTAAATTTGCCAGAAGTAACTGACTCATGTGGCAACTGCACAATTTCTAAATAAAGTATTCTGGGGTCTGACTTTCAACATTGGTCTTAGAAGGTTTGCAGATAAGTAATGATGTTATTAAGCTATTTTTTTCTGTTTTGTGAAGAAATTATTCCAGACTTCTATTTATTATTTAGTCACAGTGTTATCACATCCATATACCACATCTTTCACTCATATATAGTATATAATACATTGGTTTTTAGTAGATCCTGAAAGTTATATAACCATGATTGGAGTAAGCACTTTCAAGGCCCCCAAAGAAACTCTGCACCTATAAACAAGTACTACTATTCAAATAACTCCAAAAACACAACTGTCTTAAAATTCACCATATCCAGTATATGACATCTGGCACCTGGCCAGTGGGTTCAAGACCTCATGTTGGATAAAGGTAGGTGAAGGAAAGGGTCTGATTTAAGTAACCAAGAGAGGAAAGAGTGTGGTTGAAGTAGAATATAGTCAAGAACTTCCTGTTTGTGGATATTTGCCTTCTACTATGCATTAAAAGACCCAAGTGGGATGATAAACTGAGCAGTTGCACACACAAGAAAGAAAGAAATCAGAGTTAAAAGTGATACATCAAGGACCAGGAACATGGCCTAGTAGTAGAATGTTTGCCTAGCATGCATGAAGCCCTGGGTTTATTCTTCCATAAAACACACATGTAAAAGGCCAGAAGAGGTGCTGTTCCTCAAATGGCAAAGCACTAGCCTTGAACAAAGAAGTATCCAAGGACAGTGCCCAGGCCCTGAGTTCAAGCCCCAGATTGTCAAAACAAAATGATACATCAATGTATCCAAAAACAGAGAGACCAACAATATGAACAGATAGGTTTGTTTAAATAGTGGTTCTGAACTGTGATTAATTCTATCATCTTCCAAACACTTCTGTGGCTCCATTTTCTCTTTTGTAAAATGGGAAATTAACCTACTAGTTCTTCAAGTCATTTTGAGAACTGATAAAGCAAATGACGGCACTGCCTAGTGCATTTATAAACATTCCATAAATGTCAGTGCAACTATTTTCTATTTTCTTCACGTGTTTTCACACACACTCTGGGTATCTGTCTTCACACTAAAGCCTGGATATCTACCTTGCAGGGGTTCCAACCCGACATCTTTTTTCTCCAAAATATCAAGAAGTCTTAGCCAGCTCTTCTACTGCCTTAGACCAAACCAGGCAGTGTCACACACTTTTAAATCCTTAGAATTCCACAGGATAATGCCAGTCATACAGAGTGAGATGGCAGAATCCTCTGTTCTCTGAAATTTTGATCTCAAGTTTGCTCAAATTTGGTAAGACAAGCCCTCCATTTTTTTTTCTAGTCCTGGGGCTTGAACTCAGGGCCTGAACACTGTCCTTGAGCTTTCTCAAGGCTAGTGAGTGCTCTATCACTGGAGCCACAGCACCACTTGCAGCTTTTTTTTCTATGTATGTGGTACCGAGGAATCGAACACTAGTCTTCGTGCATGCTAGGCAGGCACTCTACCACTAGGCCAAACTCTTGGCCCCAAGCCCTCCATTCTTCACAAAGAGTGAAGAGGGAAATAGCAAAGCACCTTCCCAATTAATTCTTATATTGAAAGTGCTTTGACAGAGTTGATGAGGAGTCTAATCTTTTCTTGTCTTACAGCAATGTGTGTGCTTCACATTACCACAAGGAAACACCTGAATCAATTACTCCACAAAGGGGAAAGGGCTGCTCAGCTCATCGTTCTGGAGATTCTAGTTTAAAATGGAGGAGTGATGATGTAAGTGTATCACTGTTTTGCCACCAGATTTCTATTGCAGAAAGCAATCGAACATGACAGAGCAAAACCAGTCACCTCATGAGTCAGGAGTAAAAAATCAAAGAAGAGGAAGAAGCTGGAGGGCCCCAAATCCTCATTTATGGCACATTCCACCAGCCTAAGGACCTCCTACAAGGCTCCAGATGGCAAAGGTTCCCTCCCAAGAGGGACACCCTGAGAACCAACACTTCCCACATGGCCTTTGGGGCACTATTTCATACAAACTATAGGAATAAGGAATTTGTTGTATATAGTAAACAGCTTTGGGCTCAGCCAAAAATCCAAGAAACAGGAAATACCCTATTTCTAATTGTACCTATTTTATTATTTAGATTTTTAGTATCAACCATAATGAAAATAAATAGAACTTTCTAGAAGTCATTGCTAAACAAAGATTGGAAGGAATAAGACCACAAGCCATGGGAAGTTCTGGGAAAGTGCTGATGAAAAGTAAGACGGCACAGACAAGCCCTGCTTTTGAATCTAAAGTCTACAGAGGATTAGAATGAATAACCACAAATCACTCACCCTTCTTTCTATGTGCTTATGATACTAGGTTACAAGCACTAATAAAACTACCAAAAAAAATCTGTATTACAGAATTTGTAAAAAGGTTCATTGGATGACGTTTCAGGTTTAAGGGAGGGTGGTAATTGATCATTCCAAGTTCAGAATTAAATAAGCGGTGTGGCCAATGTAGTAGATCACCCACTTGACAAGTATAAAGCCCTCAGTTCAAACTTCAGTTTCTCATTAAGAAATTAAGGTGCTGGTGCTAGGTGCTGGTGGTTCATACCTGTAATCCTAGCTATGGCTCAAAGTGGTAGAGCAGTAGCCTTGAGCAAAAGAGCCCAGGGACAGCACCAGAGTTCAAGCTCCAGGACTGGCCAAAAAAAAAAAAAAGATGAAGATAGAGGTAGGAGTGTTAGCAGAAACTGAAGTCCATATAGCTTATTGCTGGAAGAAACTCCAGCAGACAGGACCTAGTAGTAGAAAACTGTTTTATTGGAAGCTGTTCCTAAAGGGAGAGTAAACTATCTCAAATCCCTGTCTTGGGATTTTAGGGCATAAAGAGCCTCTATGTTAGAAAAAAATTCAGGTGGATTATAGAGAGACAGTGGGTGGGCAGGAAGTCTATGTTCTGGGTGGAGTCTTCCTCATTCAGGGGTGGGTCATATTTCCTCTTTTCTGTGGAACCTCACAGTGGACTTTGCACTCCTGAAGCTGTTAAACCAGGAGCTGAGGAAGGGAGTCTCTCCAGCAGTGAAGATTAGGGAGGAGCTGAGAACAAAAGGCAAGGAGGAAAGATAATATCTCTATATTCACCAATAAAGTCTTTACAATAGGAAGAATAAAAGGCTATTTTTAAAAAACAGAGTGAAAAAGCTTATTTTGAAGTGGAAAAACCCAGGGATGAAGGTTTTATGGCCACTTTCTCTGGACTTATGAAGTATAGAGGTATAGATACACATACATACATACAGGAAGCATCTATTACAAGAAGCATACCAGTGAGTGACAGAAGCAATTATGCTCAGGGACAGATGAGTGGGTCAGCTGATTGACTTTTAACTCAGGGTTTTCTGGGGGAACAGTGGAGGATGAAGGATTTGCATTCTGGAGCAGGCTAAGAGGGTCTTGGACACAAGCCAAGGAGTTTATGTATTCCTTGGTCAGGAACTGGAAGGCAATCAAAGTTTTTGAGCAGGAAAGGAGTATAATTATGGGAATGCTTTAAGAAGATTAAGTGGGCAACGGGGTGCAGAATACATCATCTGGGGAGAGGCTGGGAGCGGAAGATTAGTTAGAGGCTTCTAAGAGAGTTGGAAGTTGAAATAACATTAATTAGTGTCATCGCAGTGGGACTGGAAAGCAAATGACATTTGTGTAGTGCTTTAGAGTTTACAAAGTTTATGCCTCATCCAATGATAAACACACTCCAAGGCAGTTTGCACTCAATAAATGATAATTGAATAAACACAAGGAAGACTCTCCTGGGCTTGGTGACTAGATGTAAGAAATAATTCAAGTGAAGAATCGAAGATGATTCATTAACTTCAGTAAGCAGCTAGAATAATTCATTCACTCATCAGATACTTACTGAACTCTACTATCATCCAGGAACTATTCCAGAAGCTGGGGTTGCAGCAAAGAACATAACAAAGACCTGATCCTCAGGGAGCTTATATACTAATCAGAAAAGAGGACCGATAGATATGTAGGATCATCTGAGAAAGAAAGAACAAAGCAGGGTAGGAAGATGGGGAAGGAGAAACATGGAAGTGCTTTTCTCTGACAGTATAGTTTCTTCCAGAAGTAACTACAGAACAGAGGCTGACAGAAAATGAGGCAGTATGAGCCATAGAAAGTTCCAAAAGAAGAATGTTCAGGACAGAAAAGAGCAAGTTGAGGAACCACGTGGTAGTAGATAACAGCCAGAAGTGGAGGTAAAATGCAAAAAAAAAAAAAAAAAAAGCTTAAAATGGAGAATGAGATCACCCACAAGGACTCAGAGAAAGAATAGTACAATTAAATCTTCCAACTTAAAGATGGAAACCTTCCTAAAGCATTTCTAGGAGGTTTTACTGCCCTGGTTTTATACATGCATATAATGTTTCACCATAATTCACTCTCATTCACCCACACAGACAGATTATTTATTCTCATGCCAGTTATTTTTAATGTATATTCATTAATATTGGTGTACTTTTTAATGTATACTTAGTATGTATTAATATTATCAAGGAGTTTTTATTGAAGGATCTGAAATGTTCAAATATTATATTTTATTTAGAATAACCTTCTCTATTAGAACTCTCTAGAAAAAAAGCAAGAAAACAGCAAGCCAAAAAAAAAAAAATCCAGGAAAATGAGGCACACCACATGTTGATCTGATGTCAGTGTACTTGACCAGATAGTTAAGCAAGCAATCAGAGGAGATAGATTCCCATGTTTCCTTCAGCAAGTACTTGCTAAACTCTGGAGAAGATGCAGAGATTTGGAGGGATCACAGCTTAGCTGGGACTTCCAGCAAGTGAATGACCTATTAAACTATAGGGCAAAGATATCTATAACTAGTTTCCAGGGTGCACTATAAGAGACAGCTGAAGGGCACCAGATTTAGTTTGAAAAAAGCTTTCCTAAAGAAAGTGACCATCAAGAAGAGTTTGGAATGTTGAAGGAAGATGTAGAGTGGGGGGGTGGAGGGAGGAGGGGAGTGCAGTAACCCATCCATCTGTGGAAGTATGATACATGATGCGGAAAAAGTGAGAAGAGAGACAAGAGAAGTGACTGCCAAGGGAGGAGAGGAGAGATCAGGAATGTCCTCTTTAACTCACAGTAAGAAGTTTGAGAGCAGAAAAGAAAAGTTGTGTTTTCCAAAGGCTTCACAGAGCATGTCTAGAAGGTCAATCTACAGCAGATCAGAACTCCAGGTACAGTCAGGGACAGGTTCGTGCTTTTGTTTATGTATCCCCACTTTTATAAGATCTCAGAGTCTCCTCCATAAAGAACATCACTGAAGCTCTCAAAAAGTATATAAGAATTTTAAAATACAGAGGAAAGAGGGACAAGAAAACAACAGAGTAGCAGGCGATACCCACAATTAACAGATTATAAGAGGAAGAGGAGGACAAAGCAGTACAGAGCTCAGGGAAAAAAAAAAAAGAATAGCCAGGAACATTTAGGAAGTAGAGTACTTTGTCACCAAAGCTGCTAGCAAGAAATACTCACAAAGGAGCCTGTTAGTGGAAATGTCAGACACAAAGAAAGGTTAAGGAAGGGAAAGTGGAGAGAAGTCAACAAATGGCTGCCCACATGGCCTCTGGGAATAAATTCAATAACAATGGGTTAGAGGAAGTAGGGTCAGAGTGAGAAAGTTCAAGCAGATGAGATGAATTCTTGGCAAGGAATCTTTCTCCCCTAGCCTGATCCGTTTTCTGGCCAGGCACCTGCCTTACATGCCCCAACTTGACTTGACCCTTTTCTCCCACTCTGCCCTGTCTTTGATTCCTACTATCTGCTGCCTCAAAAGCCATGGCATCTCTCACCAGCATCCAGCCAAGTAATAAGCTATGAATGTGCTGTCAAGTAGACGCTATCAGATAAGGAACTAGGTCAAGGGTGTCTTTGATGAAACACCTGTTGTCACAGCTTCTGTTCACAGAGTGGAACCTCTCTGGGGACACATTTCACTAGTAGATTCTCCAGCAATCTGCCATAGGGCCTTTGCCATAAGGAGTTTATGATGAGGTGCTTCCTTCTTTTCACCACATATGCATGTTATATAGCACATTAATGATTTAGCTGGTGGTAGCAGTGGTTGTTCTTGTTATTTTACAAAATAAAATTTTGACTTTTTTCTACTTTTATAATTTTGGTTATATATATATATATATTATATATATATATATCCTCCATTCTTTTAATTTACAGAAGTGCCATTTGGCTAAGACCATCTATATTTCTTATTCTTTTTCTTCTTTTTCTTTATGTCCTTCTCCCATTGTATTTTGGCAGGCAGATAACTCAACAGAACTCTTGGCCAGCTCTGAGTCAGACATTTGTTCTCTGTAATGGCATGGCCGTATATAGATAATTGTTCTCTTATACCAATTGGTTTCTAACTCCTAATGTAATTAGATTTTGCATATCTAAAATTGCTTACGCAAATTAAAATAATGACTCCACTCAATAAACTGGGAATAATAACCAGATTCATTGTAAGTGCAAGTGAAGCTAATCACAGTTCCATCTTCATCATTTTCTTTTCAGAGACCAACAAGTGAAACAAATGAAATCAAAACAGAAGTAATGGGCCACTTAGTCTACTCCTTGTTATTCATAATAGTAATAAACAGCACAAATAGCAAACAAATTAACTACTACTCCCCCTGAGCCAATCACTTACCCATTTACGATAGCTTCACTCTCTATTTTTCTGAATCTTTTCCCTCCAAACTGACCCATCCATCACATGGGTGGTAAATATTTGTCTTCCCAATCACCAAAACAAGTACTTTAATACAAAACCCAGGCCACTGCCTTGCTTAACATTCATAGATGCCCTTTAAGGCATCATGGAAGGTCTAAGCTCCTTACTGTAGCAGGTAAAATAGTTGCTTTCCTATACTCTACTTGTGAATCTTCTGTGTTTTGTTTTTAGTTTAGTTTTTTTTCCCCCAGACAGATTGGCCTTGAACTCCCAAGTTTCCTGCCCCAGTCTCCTAAATACTGGGGTTCTAGGCACATGCCACCGTACTCACATTCAAACTCTCAGCTGAATTTAGCAGAATTTTTTTCCTTCAAGGGAATAATAACTTCACAAAGTGTAAGACCATTGCCATATAAAGGAACATCAGAGTAATCAACTGCAAAATAGACAGCTCTTCTCTCTAAATATAGCTCTATATCTAAAGAGAAAAGCAAAACTTCATAACTGTCTTAGTGCATCAGATACTGTGATTCTGAACTTCTGGTAACTGTCTCTCAGAGAGGGAAAACAAACACAGAAGACAGCAAATCCTTACTGCTGGAATCTCCTTAGAGTTTCCTACATGCATTAAAAAAAACTTCTGAAGGCTACTCACAAAGGTACATACATGTAATTCCAGTTTCTCAGGAAGCAGAAACAGGAGAGCCTAGAATCTGAGATTATCTGAAGTGAAGTTAGCTATAACTCTGACTCAGAGACAAAATACAAGCAAATGGGCTGGAAGCATGGCTCAAATGATAAGCACTTGCCTAACATGTGCAAGAGCCTGGGTTCAATCTTTGGTAAAATTTTCTAAAAGCTTTTGAAAGAAACATATACAACATGAAAACCAGATAGCTCAACTCTTGAAAGTTCACTCTCTCCTTCCAATAAACTCATGTCACCTTCTGTCTCATCAACTCTGATGCACAAAATTCAATAGTAAGTTTACTTAGCTTCCTTAGTAATTGTGACAAGAGTCCACAGGAGGCATAGGTAAGGCTATCTGGAATAGGAGGGAGATGAGCACAAAGAAGTTCTGTAGAAGCTCAGAGCTGAGAAATGGATTGTCAAGAAGCACAGGAGAAGAGGAGGCACAGAGCTGGAGTTATAGACACACATGGAGAAGCACCCCCCCCTTACAGATTGTGGATGGGGCAGGGAAGAGTGAACAAAGTAAAAAGGATCGTGGAACTTGCCCCAGCAGGAAGTGCTTTGTTAACTTGTATTGAAAAGATCTATCCACACACCATGTGAGGCAGTAAAGGCAGTAATACCAGTTGGGAGGCTTTGAAATGACACCTGCTGCTTACCTTTGGGCTCTCTATACTAGATACCATTCCACGCATTTTACATATTTTATTTTGCTTACGTTCACTCTGGATGTGACATCTGTTCATCTTACATCACAGGAGGAAAGCAGGGCACCAGAGGTTATATTGCCCAGGAAGTTATAGATGAGAAGTATAGAGCAATAAATTAATCTCAAGGAGTCTGGCTCTAGAGTCAGACTCTAGAGGTTACAGGCCTTCCTATATCCCTATTCTGTACTCATACTATTCTGTATGTTCTGGGCCATCCTAGAAGAAGAAGAATGAACAGAAAACAGGGAACAAAATAATTGGCATTTCAGGGTGATGGTATGTGAGACAAAGAAGGAATAAAAATAGTTGAGGTTTCCAGTGTCTGGGAACCAGGGAAAGGGGATTAGAACTGGTAACAGTGTGAAACGATGCCCTAGTTTAAAGCATGCTATGCTTGCAGAGTGGGAGCCGTTCTGATCATCCACCTGAAAGGGTTTGTCTTATACACCAGCTCACTCTGCTCCCTCATCTTGTACAGCTTACTATCATCCTATTTGTTCTCTGACTTACTCTGTCAAAACCTGTTCTGAACAAAGGATCTGCCATAGATGCTATTGACACAGTCATTCGCCGAGTTCTCTCTCTTACTAGGTGACCCTTTGTCAAAGTATCAGTTAAAATTCAGAAAATATATTCAAAGAGGTTTTCTGGCTCTCACGAAGACCTCGCCCTCCCAATTTAAGTCAGTCAAGTCCAACCTCCCCAGACAAAACCAGATATTCAACCAGTCTCTTCCTTCAATTCAGTTGCTCTGGGCTAGACTTTCAGAGTGCTCTCCTAGGGCACAAATGCCAGAGGTAAGAGAGCACTTGGAAATATCAAAGATTTCCTCCTACTTTTCCTCCACCCTTCCCCAGTCTCCTATTGCTCCCTCTCCTCTCCTTTCCCCTTCTTTTCTTTTCCCCCTTCCTTCACCTCTAATCATTTTTCTTTTTGCTAAGGACATACTTTACCAGAAAGCTATAACCTCTCACACACGTACAGTTACCACTTTTTTATTAAAGAAAATAAACTAAGGTCAATAAAAACTTTGAAGAGTTTGTTCCAGCACACAATAATTCACAAACAGGGAAGCACCAAACTGAAAGAGATTTTAAGCCCCATTAATGAAGCACAAGGGACAGGCTTGTGCTAGAGAAAATGTGGAAAGAAACAAAATCTTGGATTGGCTACAGTTATACAATTGCTTTATTTAATCTGTCCCACTGTAAAGTCCCTAGTTAAATAGTAAGCTCACACTATCCATGGATTCATTACATGTTGTTTTGACAAAAATGTATAACAAATAAATAATAAATAAAAATTTTCAAAACTGAAAATGTTCAACTCTCAGGTGAGCATTCTATAATTTAATGCAGACAAGATTTCACTCTCCCATTATCATCATCTGTATTTCTATTGTGTGACATGCTGTCTTCTTGCCCTTAATGTTAGAAAAATGTACCTCTTCAGAAGGCATCCAAAATGCAAGGTGAAAGTTTAGTTTAAATGATAAGGTGGAATTTTCAGGGTTGTTGAAAGATGGTATAGGAAGAATGAATCAGGCGTACACATTGAATGCTATGCTTCCTGAGCATGCATAGTTTTTCTTGAATGGTGATTTCCTTGCAAGTAAATACACATAGATATGAAAAGCTACTTTGCAAGTTAGGTGGTTGCTTCTGATTGGCTGAATTTAAATTTGGGTTTTCCCTACCATAAGCTTTTAATTCAAGCTAAAGTTCAATGTTTTCAATTTAAGCAATGTTGACGTTATTTTCAAGGCCAAACTGGTGTTATCTGCTCAGAGATTATTCAGGCCTGGTCTGTTTCACTTCCATAATTTCCATTGTTGAGTTATCATCCCAGCCAGCTGAGAATGAGACCAAGCAAAAAGCACCAGTCTTGTTCTCCACACCAAAGGAGTGGAGACCTAGGCACATGCAAAAGTCAGAAACTCCTGACTATAGCTGACCATCCACCACTGGTCAGTGGCTATGTTCCTCAAGCTGTTTGATTCTGCAGTGATTTGCCTCGTCTTGGTTTGGGGTTTATTTGTTTGCTTGTTTGGATGTTTTTGTTTGTTGGTTTGGCATGTCTGGGGTTTGAACTCAGGGCCTCATAAGTGCTAGGAAGGAGTTAACCATGCCTCAAGTTATTTGACTCTGAGCATCATCAATTGGTGCATGAGTGAGGAAGCAAGCATGAGGCCTCAAGTTCAAATCCTAGCACGACCAAAGTAAAGAGAAATAAAAACAAACACACAAAACCTTGGGAGCAAACAGCACTCCTATTTCCTGAATTGCAATAGAGTGTGCTGTAAGGTTTGAGAGCAAAAAAACAGCCCATTTGGGAAGAGCTATTTGGACTACAGCATTATTAATGGGTATAGGCAAAGGAGGATGTCATGAAGTTATATTGAAAAAACTTAATTCAAATAATTTCAGCATAGAATGAGGAGCAAGAAAAATCTCAGAGAGACCATTGTTCTGATTACTAAAAATACAAAGGGGGGAAATGTAGGCAGGAAACATAACTGGGGAGGATTGATTAGTTAGGGACAGGTCTATACCAGACTGTCTTAACTAGATCTTAACTGGATCCAACCATAAAAATATGTCAGAGTTTTCATCTGCATAGGCGCACACTCAGTCTTACTCCTCATTATAGATGCCAATTTTTAAGTGGCATTCACAACCAATGTTAGTAAAGCCTACTACAATTAAGGTTCAAAAAGCAATGGAAAAAGAAAATTTGTCTAAAAATTAAAATGGGATATCATATAAAAGAAAATGTACAGGGAAATTCAAAGCAAGACATAACCATGACATAGAATCATAAGTAAATCTCAAGGCAGAGTGACTGCTAAACATTTTCTCAAACATGGAAAAGTGTAAGATGGTGGGGAAGGGTTGGGGTAGGGAGAAGACAGCCAATGGCTAGAGAAAGGGAAACAATGTAGCTCAAGAAGGGAGTGGCAAGGGAAGTGACAAGAGAACAGGAAGAGAGGAGAGGCACAGACAACACACCACCTCCCCAAACTTTAGCCTCTGTCACCTGCAACTCTTCTCCCTCAGTCTTACCAAAAGAATCTCCGTCATTCTGCAATCCCCTTTAATAGTTAGGTATATTGCCTAACAGCACCAGTTACTCTGGGAGGACTCTCTACTAGATGAGCACTTCGCTTAGTGGCAGAAGTCTGTTTGGAGATACTCAACCAGGCCTTCTTTGCCCTGCCCTCCCATCTTACATTTGAGCCTGCATCTAGTTCCTTGTGTGATCATTGCCTCAGGGAGGGGTGGGAAAGAGGTGTGGGGGGGTGGGGGGGGGAAGTCCTGGGTGTCCACCTTACAGAAGGAGGAAGTCTCAAGCAAGAATGGCAGAGGGTCACAGCCAGAGCCTGGTATCAAGCAAGGGACCCTGGAGGGTGAAACACTCTCTCATCATCATCATGGAGGGGCTTTGCAGAGCTTCCTGTGGGGATGGTGAACACACACCGGATGTCCTCTACTCCCCCCCCCCAAACCCACCTACTCTTTGCAGTCCTCCAGAAACTGAAGGACTACATGTCAAAGGAAGAATGGAGCACTAGAAAGGCATGAGGATTTCTTTTTCCAACAGCCTCCAATAGAACTTCAAGGTTCATATTAAAGTGTCTTATAGATCATTTTAATGCAGTGTTTATTGTATGCTTCCATTATGGGATGAAATATGTGACCAATATTTTTTATTCTTTCTCAACCTAGATACCCCTCAGCACAAAAGGACTGTACAGGCAAACAAGCAGGGCATGACTGGCTTTCTTGTTGCTCAGGTCTTGCTGCTCCTTCCCCTAGAGCCCTGACTCTATGGGGTGCCAGTGACAGAACCCAGAGACTGTGGTATGTCAGAGGAATAGAGACCCACACAGAGAGATCAGTGACAAGAGACTTAAAAAACTGGTCAGAGCAACGTTCAGATGATGCCAGTTTAATACATCTTCATTTCACGCAACTGCCCAGAACTCAAACAGATATGCTTAAGAACAGCCAACAAAATTGTCCTGAGCTTTGTCCTGAAGTCAAATAACAAGAACAAAAATAAGGTCAGAACAAAGTGGAAGGGAAATGCTAGCTAAAAATACGAGATTCACAGACAATGTCCTTTCTTCAGTGTCCTAGAGAGTTGGGAGGTGATATCTGCCATTACATAAGCAGGCGAATTTCCTTTAGGGTAATCACAGTTTTGGAACCTATCCAGTCTCCTGAAACAAAGTTAACCTTTGGAATTGTGTGATCTGGCAGGGGAAAGAGTTACCTGGGGATAAGAAAACATTTCATAAATTCAATTGGCTTCATCTGATTATGATTCTACCAGCATCTTAAAAAAAAACAGTCTACCAGATCCTGCTTACCTCCGCTAACTGACTCTTCACCCTGTCTGCCTTTTACACAGTATTGCACAACTAACCCACCTGTTGAGCCAGGAGCTCCTTGAGGGGTGGGACTGTAGTTGTCATTCTGTGACCTCTCTTGTTCACCAAAGTGCTTAGTAGAAGGAAGTGCCAGGAAATATCGGTGAAGACATGGATGGATGAATAGGTGAGGCTCCCTGGATGGTAAATAAACAATGTGTACATTGGCATACATTGGCAACTGCCCTTTTTTTGTGAGGCAACTCAAATTTGTCAGTATAGGAGAGAATGGTAAATGGACAAGGGTCACAGCATTAGTATGCTGGTAGATGTGAAGACCCCGTCTTCCCACCCCCCACCCCCCGTCTAATAGCTAAAGAGCAAAGATATTAAACAAACCATATCTTACATCAGGGATATTATGTGATAGGAGAACTTTCTCAAAGCAGTACTTAAAAAAAAGGCAGTAAAACTTTGAGTCATGATGGAGCTGTGGATTAGGGATAATAGCTAGGATAATAAAATCTAGATACTAGTTAAATCTCTTGAGTGAAGATGGTAAGGGCTATGCCAGGGGTAGCAGTTCAGGGAACAGACCTGTAGTGAGAAGTCAGAACCTGAGTGGGAAAAACCAAAGTAGAAGCCCACATAGATGGGAGAAATGGGCAGTGGCTTCACCTCAGCGGGCACATGGCGATGGAAAAATGCTTAGGAATGGAGATGCAGACAGCAAAACTAAAGCCAGACCTACCCAATGGAAGGAATTAGGGTGTTATTGTGCTGTCCAGAGATCCTGATCCAAATCTCTATTCATCCTGTGCCCTTCCTCCATCGGCACCTGGCAAGGCCAAGTCTCTCCCATCTTACAAGGGAACAACTATACCAGCTGACAGATAAGCAAACTTCCATCCTTGCAGGCAGGTGCTAGCAGTGTAATTGTCTCGGATTAGCTTCCTTCTTGTTCCTCCAGTGTACACAGCTGGATACTGCTTTCTCCAGTCTTGAAATTGCCCTGAGGATAGTGGCCTGGTGTGCCTGCCATCCCTAGATTCAACTGGCAGGCCTCAGCATGTATCTCCTGGTGCCCTCTCTTTCTTGTCAGGATCTTCCCACCCCCCCGCCACACACACCCAGGAGAATGCCCCTCCCTCATTGATTTCTCCATACCCCTGCCTCTTCTTCCTTCTGGAGTGGTAGTGTTCTCCTGGTGTGGAAAATGAGCTCTCTCCTGCTCCTTATTCTCTAATTAGATCTCATTTATGTTCTTGCACTTCCTATATACATATAAATGATATAACTCCTAAATTAATTTCACTTCCAAGTTCTCAGCAGACCACCATTCCTGTGGGCCCATGCTCATTTCCTAGTCATCTCCTCTGGGCAGTGATGTAGGCTGATTATATCATTTTATGCCATTTGAGGGGCAATTGTGATCTCAAGGACAAAAAAAAAAACATGAAATGGACAAGGGACAAAGTTATATATATGTCAAAATTTCTGTTATAGATGGAAAGCTAACTTAAGAATCATCTACCTGGGTAAATTTCAATGCTGCAAAAATGGTCTCAAAAACCTCTGGCTCAGTTTAAGGAAAAATACATAAAATGTGGCTGACAGTAACAAAATAATCAAAATAATCATTTGCTTACAAATTCATGAGAAATTAAAATGATTTCATAAAAGTTTAGGTATGCAAAGTTTGGTAAAATAAATAAATAAATAAATAAACCTAAGCCCAGTGCCAGTGGCTCACGCCTGTAATCCTAGCTACTCAGGAGGCTGAGATCTGAGGATCGCAGTTCAAAGACAACCCAGGCAGGAAAGTCTATGAGACTCTGACCTCCAACCAGAAAACTGGAAATAGTGCTGTGGCTCAAAGTGGTAGAGCACTAGCCTTGACCTGAAGAGCTCAGGGACAGTGCCCAGGCCCAGAGTTCAAGCCCCATGACTGACAAAAATAAAATAAACCTGACATTATAAAAATAATGATTCTAAAATGAAATTTACTATAGAAAAGCTTTACCCTACAAAAAACAAGTCTAATGAAGATGAGGACGAAAAAAAGAGGATGAATCAAAGGCTGGTTGTATAATATACATAAAGATTTTATCCCATTGGAAAAAATGTTGGTAAAATCCTTTTGCCTTCACTTCCACCCCTATAATCTCTATGCTAGTGAATTCCAATTTACCCATGAAGAATTGTATTACAAGGTCACACCTCATTCACCTTTATGTCCTTAGTATCAAGTTCAGCAATACTTGTAATTACCAGCAAGTAATAGGAATCTCCGTGAATTTGTTGACTTCATGAATGGAACTTACTTAATTTTTACAATTATGCAGAACAAATATTATTCTGATTTAAAGAAACTTACTGAAAACAAGTAATTTGCTTACTTCCTGGGCAAATGTTAGGATTTAGCCTATATCACTATAACTTTAAAGTGCATGTTCTAAGAAACTATGTTTTCATATCTTTATTTTCCTTGCATGCAGATATGGGTATATGATTCCCTCCTATAAGCATGGTATTGAAAGTTAAGAGGAAAAAAAGTCCCTTTAAAAGAACAATCAAGCCATGCACAAGCATTAACTCAAAGTGGATCAAAGACCTCAACGTCAGACTGGAAACTGTGAAACTGCTACATGATAAAGTAGGAGAGACACTGGAACTCATAGGCAGAGGCAAAAGATTCCTGAACAGAATCCCAGGGTCACAACAGATTGGAGAGAGACTCGATAAATGGGACTACCTAAAAATAAAAAGTTTCTGTACAGATAAAAACATAGTTGCAAAAGTAGAGAGACAGCCAACCAACTGGGAAAAGATAGTCACCAACAATACATCTGACAAATGCTTAATATCTAGTATCTATAGGGAACTCAAGAAACTAATCCCCCCAAAACTCAATAAACCATTCACTAAATGGGCATGGGAACTAAAGAGAGACCTATCAGAAGAAGAGATTAAAATGGCAGA
Organism: Megascapheus bottae; assembly: GCF_031878675.1. Lineage (NCBI taxonomy): Eukaryota > Metazoa > Chordata > Mammalia > Rodentia > Geomyidae > Megascapheus > Megascapheus bottae. The sequence goes on from NC_143521.1 coordinate 52,940,499, forward strand.
AAAACATATGAGAAAATGTTCATCATCTATGGTCATAAAAGAAATGCAAATAAAAACAACCCTAAGATACCACCTTACCCCAACAAGAATGGCCAAGATTTTGAACTCAGACAATGACAGTTGCTGGCGGGGTTGTGGAGAAAAAGGAACCCTACTACACTGCTGGTGGGAATGTAAACTAGTTCAGGCACTCTGGAAAGCAGTGTGGAGGTTTCCTAAAGAAATGAAAATAGACCTTCCCTATGATCCCGCCATACCACTTCTGGGCATCTATCCTGAACAGCATGACCCAGAATATTATAAAGACACCTGCTCAGCTATGTTCATCTCTGCACTATTCACAATAGCCAGGCAATGGAAACAATCCAGATGCCCTACTGCAGATGAATGGATGCAGAAAATGTGGTATATATACACAATGGAATTCTACATAGCCAACAGACAAGATAAAATAATGGCATTTGCAGAGAAGTGGATGAATCTAGAGCGAATCATGTTGAGTGAGACAAGTCAAGACCTAAGGAACAGAAGGTGCATGGTATCCTTAATATGCGGCTATTCAATCCAAAGAGTACAAGAGAGAGAACTCAATAACTGCATACCCAAAGCTATGGACATGGTAATGAAAATACGAACATAACTATATAGACATAAAAACCTATGACTCTATAGACATAATGTTTTATTTCATAAATTAATATATTTCTATGACATACAACCCCTTAGCCTAATTTTGACTAAGTTCTAAATACTAAGTCCCAGTGATTGTAATTAGAGATTCCCTCCTTGAACACTTGTTTGTTAAACTTGTCATTTAAAATATGATGTAAACATAAGCCATATAATGAATGATTGTTGTTCTTAAGGTACTATGTTATCTCTCATCACTTTTGCTGTCCCTTGGTTATCTCATATTGTTACAGTATCTCACTTTGTTACCTGATATATCGGATATATTTGTATTTGGTTATTTGAAATTGGATAGGGAATGGGGGAAAACAAGCTGAGGGGTGGGGTGGAGGGGAGGGAAATGGGGACCAAGACATGTGAAAGGGTATCAATGTATGGGAATTAATGCACCATCTATCTGGCAAATATCATGTAACCCTTCTATTAATTACAATAAAAATATATGAAAAAAAGAACAATCAAAACAGTGTTCTTTACATTTGTGTACAGACCATAGGTGCAAATGGTCCATAGAAGGAAAAATGGCCATAAGAGAAATGGAAGTGAGGAGGACTGGGGGAAAGGCTACAGTTTAAAAGCAAAGTTCACTGGCAAAATGAGGAGAATCCTGGGTAGATGTAGAAAATAAGTCAAGTTTTTGTGACTACCAGCTACTGCATTGTAAAAAGCTTAAGAAATTAATATTCTTTGTGGGTACATTATAGATGGATGATAAAGCTGCTATGCCAATATTTTGACATTTATAAACATTGACATGATTAAATGTACAAGAGTGGTTAAGTGCCAGCCAGGCTGATTTCTCAGAAACATACTGCATTGTACAGAGAGTGTCTTTTTTTGGATGTTGCCAGAGTCCTCAGACAGGCCATTACGAGCCTATTTCTTCATGTCTTGGGCCTCATCAACATATTCTGCTGTGTTCCAAGCGCTAATTAAAATTGCATGCTGATTGCCAAAGTAAATGACTCAAAACAGTTTGATTCCAAGTTTACATAAAGTTCTTACCTTATCCTATACATTTTAATATAGTGCATTGTTCTTGCTACTTCTAATTGTTCAAAATAATCTAGATTTTAAAGTTTACAGTGAGCAATTTCCAAAGGCATCATCTCATTTTACCCTTTCAATACACTTAAATGGTTCCACTGGAATTCTAGTTAAATGTGATATTTTACGTGAAAAGCGCTTTATTAAAATGTCTGACAATCCCAGTCAAAAATTTTTCTCCCTGACTGATTGGCCTACGGCCAAATGAAACAAATTTTAGCAATATTGGTTCTACAAATAACATTTCAGGGAAAACAAAGAGTCTAATAAGACTTGCTAACTAGACATTGGATTTTGACATTGAAAATAAGATTCAATGCATAGTAAGTGTTCAATAAACACAGACTTTAATTGTTCTACCAACTATTATGGGTGGCGGTGCAAGCAAAACCTAAAACAACAAAAAAAAACAGAACTGTGAATTATTCTTCATCTTGTAAAGGTCATGGTAATGTTGGCAAGCTTGTATTCTCCTGATCCCTCATTCCACTTCTGGAACATTCTTGCTCATTCTTCTATCTAGTCTATGCCTTACCCTAGAATTTGTTTCCTATGATCCAGCCCTGCAAAGTGAAATTTGGTCTATTCAATCGCCTGCATCCCTCCCACCTTTCTTACTCAGCACAAGCCGCAAAATCTGCCTGTAGATTCTTCTGCCTTCTTCAGCGCCTTTATTTATTTATTTTTTAATCTGTCAAGCTCATCTTCCCAAATCCATTCAAATGCCACTTCATTCTGTGCCATCCTTTCTCCCCTAACTGCCTCCTCTTTCCACATAATCCTCAAAGCAGAGTCAATTAGTATTAGTATCCTATTTGAACTCTCATGGCACTTCATTCATTCCTCTATGGCACTACTTAAGGATATACCATGCATTTACTGGTGAATTAAGAAGTATATTTCACGGGCCAGGAGTTTGGCCTAGTGGTTTAAGTGCTTGCCTAGCATGCATGAAGACCTGGGTTAGATTCCTCGGTACCACATATAGAAAAAAGCCAGAAGTGGTGCTGAGGCTCAAGTGGTAGAGCTCTAGCCTTGAGAAAGTCCAAGGACAGTGCTCAGGCCCTGAGCTCAAGCCCAGGACTGGCAAAAAAAAAAAGTATATTTCACTTATCATTTAATACTAGGGCTTTTATGTAGTACATAGCACATAAAAGCTGTTTAACAGATATCACCTGAAAAAGAAATATTAAAGTCTGATGATTAAGATATACATTACAATTGAGAACAGAGTGTTTGAGTCTCTCAGGAAGAAAGCAGTATTACATGTGAATGCCAAGTCAACATTTACTACAAATACTCAAGAGGTACCCACGGATCATAGATAATACAACTAGAAATACTGAGGCAATATTTTTTTGTCCTCTGCTGTATGGACCAGGAAACTGAGACCCACAGGGCATGGCAGCCAAGTTAACAGTTTTTTTTTTTTTTTTTTTTTTTTGCCAGTCCTGGCTTGAGCTCAGGGCCTGAGCACTGTCCTTGGACTTTCTCAAGGCTAGAGCTCTACCACTTGAGCCTCAGCACCACTTCCGGCTTTTTTCTATATGTGGTACCGAGGAATTGAACCCGGGTCTTCATGCATGCTAGGCAAGCACTTTAACCACTAGGCCAAACTCCCGGCCCCCAAGTTAACAGTTTTATTCACTATATACTTTGGAAACCTTGTCCAGAGATTACATCCCATGGTTTAGGGTCAACCTTTGATACAAACAGAAAACAGCATTTTCTTAAGAAAACCATCTGTTAGCTAAAAACAATGCTTTGCATGGATGAGTCCAGCTGGGTGCATCTATGTGTCCCTAAAGGACTATCTGAGGCCTCCTATCTTAAAATTCAGTTAAAAAATACATACACAGAACTGTTGCTAATTGGTTACATTAAAATAACCTGCCAATGCAAAGGAAAGTTGTTGTCATGAGAGAAGACAGTTATATTATCCTTGACATAGATACTGACCTTCAAATGCAATTAGTCACACCAGATAGGTTTTCTCCATAGACCACTATTAAAATACTTGAGGAAAGCCGGGCACTAGTAACTCGTGATCATAATTCTAACTACTCCGTGGGCTGAGAGCTGAGGATCACAGGGTGAAGACAGCTGAGACAGAAAAACCCATGAGACTCTTATTTGACATTGACCCACAAAAAGTCAGAAGTGGAACTGTGGCTCAAGTGGTAGAGTGTCATCTTTGAGCAAAACGTCCAAGTGAGAAAGAGATGGCCTGAATTCAAGCCCCACTACTGATATATGTGCACACATGAATAATAGATGATAGATAGAGATAGATAGATAGATAGATAGATAGATAGATAGATAGATAGATAGATGAATAGATAGTAGATGGATGAATAGATAGATGAGTGGATAATAGACAGACAGATAATATGTTAGAAGGAAACAAACGGTTGATTTGGAAGACATTAAGTTGCTCAAAGTAATGAAATGAACTTATTTTTGTACTGTCAGTTTCTCAATATGATACTTATCTTACTGGATTAAGATAAACCAGAAAACAAGTTTCTAAAAGTAAAATCCAATATCATAAAGCTCAGCATTATCCAAAAAAAGAAAATTTAGCCAGCTATATCAGATCATAAATTCCAGTACTATAATAAATATTAAAACTGGATATTAAAAACTGTTCCAGGCATTAGAAATCATTTTTTTTTATCCAATGAGCTTTACTACATAGCTGAATATGCAGATGAAAGCTCTGAGCAAACAGTAAAAAATGACCTGGGCACAGCTGGCTCACACCTTGTAATCCTAGCTACTCAGGAGGCTGAGATGTGAGGATGGCATTTCTAAGCCAGCCTATGAAGAAAAGTCCCTGAGACTACTGTTATTTCCAATTAACTATCAAAAAAGCCAAAAGCAGAGCTATGACTAAAGTGGTAGAGCACTGATCTTGAGCAAAAAGAGCTCAAGGACAGCCCCCAGGTCCTGATTTCAAGCCCCAATACCAGCCCCAAAAAGGAGGGAAGGAGGGAAAGAAGGAAGGGAGGGAGAAAGAGAGGGAGTGGGGAGGGAAGGGAGGGAGGAGGAAGGAAGGAAGGAAGGGAGGGAGGGAAGGAAGCCAGGCAAGCAGGCAGGCAGGCAGGCAGGTTGGCTGGCTGGCCAGATGATGAATAATGAGTATATATTTTGGTTGAATTAAACATAGCCCAAATTTAACTCCAGCATATATCTATCATCAATGGAGATAAGCTCAGAAGTATGTGAACTAATGTCAACATCACCTCAAGCAACATCACTGGGAAAATAAAATTGTCCCAAGAAAACAGAGCTTCTTAGGCCTGGGGACACAACTTGGTGGTAGAAGGCTTACTTAGCAACTGCATGTAAGCTTTTGTTTGTTGTCCAGCAATGAAAGAGTAAAAAGAAAGAGGAAGAGAGGGAGGGAGAAGAATGTTTGCCAAAGCCACAATACATGCTGTGTTTTTTGTCAATGCTTTAAAAAAGTTAACCATAGGGCAGAGTGCTTGCCTAGCTTGCATGAAGACCTGGGTTCAATTTCCTAGTATCACATACAGAGAAAAAAGGCAGAAATGGTGCTGTAGCTCAAGTGGTAGAGCTCTAGCCTTGAGAAAGCCCAAGGACAGTGCCAGGCCCCGAGCTCAAGCCCAGGACTGGCACACAAAAAAGTTAACGATAGACCGTTTTCTTCCATGAAATGATATCTAAGTTATAGTACTTATCATGGATCCAGATGAAAAGCAAGCAAACAAAATTTTCCCATTATTTAAAATTGATACTAAATGGAGAAATGTCAGAAACATAAGCATTTTCCCTATAAACAAATACTTAAAATTTCAAAAAAGAAAAATGCAGTTGACATATCTAAAATATAACTGGTAAGGAAATCAGATAAACAAGTTCCTAAAAGTGGAAATGTAGAGTATTATTTTGAGAATCTAAAAAACTTTTACGTATTTGGAGTCATTTGTGGAAATCAAGACAAAAGAGAGAAAAATATTTGGGTTTGTAAAAGAAGAGGTAACACTTATAGAATAGATTTCCGTGAGAATCACATTGCATTTTCTTCAGAAACAGGAGAAAGAATGGAAACAAAGATTACAATTAAAACATTAATTAATGATCAGAAATAGAATATAAAAAAGCAGAATTGCAGCCAAAAGAACATAAATGCAGAGACAAGGAAAATCATTCAGTTACCAAATCTATGATAATTCAACAAGAAACAGTTCAACCAGAAGAAAAGGTAAAAATGTATCCTATTATATTACCTAAAATATAGTGATTATCAACTACTGTTAAATGAGATCGCAAAGATACAATAAATGTTTCACCATGAGGGAATAATGAAATAGGATAATAAAATATTCTGAAAGGCAAAATCCAAAAGCACTAGCAACATGAACTGGATGGTTAAAAAAAAATTCTCCTCTTCCTCTTGAACCTTAAAATGAAAGCCTTTAATAATTGGCAATTAGACAAACAGTAAAGGGATTTTTTTTTACTGTTAGCAACACATTTACTGGAAGACCTAAGTTGATTCTGCAAATAGATTTTTGTTAATTAAGTAGTGAAAGCATTTCTAAACATGATTTTCTATTATTACTGTGATGAGATGTGAGCAATGTTCTTTCTTTCTCCTCAAAGTGAGAAGTCTGGAACTAAAAATTCTCTAAATTATTATCAGAGTTCTACTCACCAGTATTTGAGTGATTCTAGACATTTAAAAGCCAACACAATATAATCCTGTATCTGATCATGAGTAAAAAATAATACTAGCAAACAGACTTACTTTAAATATACTTTTATTACATAAACAGAACATCTTTTATAAAATAATCCTTTCAATAAAGGGTAATTTTCTTAACATTCTATTTGCAATTATTTTAGTCAAATAATCTCATCCTAGACATATACTTTTAGACATAAGATAATGTCCATGACTGTTTAGTTATGTTGTAACAAGTATATTACAACCCAAATCACATTATTTAATTTGTATTGTATTTTCCAGGTATAAACAAACTAAGCTTATGTTTTTTGGAGATATGGAAAAAATCCCAGAGTATAAGACCTAATAAGTATCCATCCAAAAAAATTTAAAAGATTGCCAGAGATAAAATATTACTGGAACCCAGATAGGCAATAAAATCACCTCAGTTTAGTGCCAAGTCTTTAAAACCTCAGAGGCAATTTTTTTTTTGTTTTTTTGCCAGTCCTGGAGCTTGAACTCAGGGCGTGAGCACTGTCCTTGGACTTTTCCGTCAAGGCTGGCACTCTGCCACTTTGAGCCATAGCATCACTTCCGGCTTTTCTATGTCTGTGGTACCAAGGAATCAAATCAAGAGCCAGGAGTTGGGCCTAGTGGTAGAGTAAGTGCTTGCCTAGCATGCACAAAGATCCAGGTTCTATTCCTAGGTACCACATACATAGAAAAAAGCCGAAAGTGGTGTTGAGGCTCAAGTGGTAGAGCTCTAGCCTTGAGAAAGTCCAAGGACAGTGCTCAGGCCCTGAGCTCAAGCCCAGGACTGGCCAAAAACAACAACAACAAAAAGCCTCAACTCTGATTTTTCTCTCTTAAGATAAAAATGGTGAATGAGTTAAATTCAGGACTAGTTTGTGAATTAGATATATACAGCTTTGATGGTTCAGAAAAGAAGTCATGAACTGTCAGAACATATTTTCAACTAATAGACAGACAAAGACATAAACATGGCAATATATAAGCAGTCGCATCCACACTCCTCAGATTAGCTACATTTGGTGTTTATTAACCCAGGAGTCCATGAATCCTTTAAAAAAAAAATTAAAAAGAGGGTTGCATCGACTTGAGCACATTTTAGAGCTAGATCATTAGTGTAGATCAAATTTGATTTCAATTGGGAAAAAGGAGGAAGAAGGGTCACCTGCTTTCATTTGCTCAAAGCCTCTACCTTATCAGTCAAAGAAATCCAGTTTTTTGTAATGAGGTAGGACGGTTTCATCAGACTTGATGTCTGTTTCTTCTGGAAAATGAGGGAACTCATTTCAAAGGTACTTTAGGGACTATATGTAATACATGTGCTGTCAACAGATCAACTACTTGTAGACCACTTGAAAAGAAGTACCCCAATGGGGGAGGAAACCTGGAGACAGTATTTCTTTCCAGCTCCTATGGAAGCCCTATTGTCCTACTTACCAATGAAAGAAACTGATGGTCAGAGCAAAGGACTTCCCCAAGGCTTGTGAGCAACAAGCTCAGTGTTCTTTATACCTAGCTGTGCTATTCCTGGGTGGAAAGGATGTAGACAGTCAGACTAGAAAATACTACTCATTTTGTTTTGGCAATATTGGTGTCTGAACTCTGCACCTCATGCTTGCTAGGCAGGCACTCTTACCTCTCTGCCACACCTCCAGCCCAGAACTTCACTTACTGTTAAAACTTAATTTTTTCATGGAGTGAATTGTGATGAGTTAGTTTGGTCATCAAGCAGTAAGCCGTAGTGACTCTGTGAAGGGCATTTTCTGGTGCTTTGAACTCCTGGTTCATAGATGCATTCTTTCTGTTCAGTCATAGAATTATGGTTGGTAGTCATAGAATCATGGTTGGTAAATCATTCATTACTAAAATACGGAGTTACAGTATTCAGTTTTGAAAATTCTGCATATTCACCAAAATTTCCATTTTTGACTGGGGGGGGGGAGCATGGCTCAAGTAGTAGAGTACCCTACCTAGCAAGTAAAAGGCCAAGTTCTAAAAAGAGAAATTTTCCAACCCTATAAAATGGTACTTTGGGGTTTCTGGTGGTCAAAATTCAAGTCCCATTGTATAAGACAACCATAAGACACTTTTCAACTTCTCATTTCTGAACTGATATCCAGCCTTGATCATTTTTCTCTATCATTTCCCATCAGTTGAATATTCTTCCACAGTACCTAGTAAATGGCACGCTCATTATTCACTGGATTAACACTGTAGTGCAAAATTAGTTTTTACCATGTCTGGGAACACTGGAAAACTTGGACGCTTCTAATGATGGAAGGTTTGTTTTTAAAATGATCCTACTATTAGAAGATGCTAGATACTCATGTATGTAGTACTAGCTACTCAGTATGAGGATTGAGGTTCTAAGCCCGGGATGGAAAACCTGTGAGATTCCTATCTACAATTAACCATCAAAAAGGTGAAAATGGAGCTGTGACTTAAGAGGTAGAATACCAGCCTTGAATTTAAAGAAAACCAAAAGCTGTTGTTGGTTTTTACTTTTTTGTAACTAATATAAAGGTTATTACAATATTTTAGTCGGTACTTACCTTCTTCAGCCTTGCTAGTTCTTTTGTATTTGTGAAATATTTCTTCAGGTTATTTGTAACTTAATATTCTGGAAGGTCAGAATGCGTGGTGGCTTACTTATTTGAACTCAGGGCTGTGCACTTGGGAGTCTATTACTTGACATAATGCTTTTTTATTGTCTAGTGCCCATCCTGAAGCTCAAACTTAGGGATTGGGCACTGTCCCTGTGCTCAGGCTGGCACTAACACTTGAGCCATAGCTCTACTTCTGGATAATTGTGGCAGCTAATTGGAGATGAGTCTGCCTAGGCTGGCTTTAAACTGTGGTCCTCAAATCTCAACCTCCTGAGTAGGTAGGATAACAAGTGTGAGCTACCAATGCCTGGCTTCATAATGCATATTTTTAAAATGCCCCTTTTTTCAGATGCTGAATTAATTGCAAGAGGTTGATTAATTACAACAAATGTTCCATGTGACCTTTTGTATTCTACATAAAGACAGTATTCATTGAAAATGTTACTTACACTCATGTTCATTTTTTTATTTCAATAGTGTTTCTTTGAAATTGTGTGTTCACAATACATCAGATGAAATACCATAGGTCTAGCCACTAGACCCAACTAGAAAAGCTAAATCCATCTAACTTGCCACATTTCCAAACAGGTTCCTCATGTTGGTCAGAACCCCTTTAGTGTCTAGTGTCTCCCTTCTCTTTGCTGACTACTTAAAGATTAGGGGCACACACACACACACACACACACACACACACACACACACACTTTGTCTCCCTTGGCCTGCTATACAAAACAACAGAAATCTGACACAACTGGCTGTCTTAGGAAACAAAATTTGGGATTACTTCCTTTCCAGCAGGTGAGTCCAAAGCAGGGACAATAAATGTGGTGACCTTAAATGCAAATTATATATATACATATTGATGTAAGCGAGCAATAAAAGTCCGGCTTCCTGACAATCAGCACCTAATTGAAAGGGGATGATTTTACACTGTGAAACATCAGACTGTGACAGAATTTGGGCTGGGAGGAATCTTAAGAGGCCATAAAATCCTCAGTACCTTCTTTTTTCATGATGCTTCTGAAGACTTGTCAGGGCATTTGGCTTTCACTGGTTCCTTAAGTCTCAGTTCTGATTAAATACAACCAAAACAATCTATCTTCCAAAAACAGAATTTTATACAAGATCGTGGCAGGAACAGAGTTTAGCAGCATAATTCTGTGTGCTATTTTGTCTCATCAAAAAACAACAACAAATGAGTCTCCTAAAGTTACATTGGTTCCTCTTTTCCAGTGCGAAATGGGGGATCATCTCTCAGCTGGTGTGTGTTGTTTTTTAGAGGCATGCCTATGCGACTTACCGGGGTTTTTAAACGCAGGACCTGAGCTTTCCCTTTAAAAGCCCGGTCTGCCTCCACGGGAACCAAGGCTGCACTTCCTTGGGTGGCTGGTGGGAGATGAGCCTCCTGGACTTTCCTGTCCGGGCTGGCTTCCAACAGCCATCCTCCGATCTCAACCACCTGGGTAGCTAAGACTGAAAGACAGACGAGGAGCCCGTCCGCCTGCGGCCCTCGGGGTCTACTTTTCAGCCCACCAGCTGGAAATGACTCGGTTTGCAGTGGGGAAGGGAGGACGCGTGGACACCAGGGCGGGAGATGCCACACGGGCTGCAGAGGGAAGTCGAGGCGTCACTGTCCCCCCCCGGGGGAGGGGCGCTCATCTGTCACACGGGGGCCCCCGGAGCCCACACCCCGGCCCGTCCACCGCCCCTGCGGGCACGCCGCAGGCGGACACCATCGGGCCACCAACCCCACCTCGGGGCGGCGGCCAGGTGACCGAGCCAAAGCGCGCCCGTCTCCGGCCCCGATTCCCGAAAAGTCGGCCGCGGCACGAAGCCCGGAGAGCACTTGGAGCCGAGTCAGTCCCGGGGCGGGCGCCCGGCGCACCCCACCTGTGGCGCGGACCTCCCCCTCCCCCGCCCCCATCCTGGTCCCCGGCCTCGTGCCCCGGGCCCGGGGGAGCGTGACCGGCCACCGTACATAAACATGCACGACGGCTGCTGCCAAGCGCAGCGGCGCCCGGAGCCCGCGCTCGGCGTCGACGCGCCCGAGTCCCGGCACCGCCGCCACGCGCGCGCCGGCGCCGCCAAAGCCCGCCGGGCGCCCGCGCCCACGACGGCGCACCCGGGGCACCGAGCCTGCGCACGGGCTCCGGGGCTGGCCGGACACCTCGCACCGCACGGCGGGCCGCGGGAGCCGCCGGGCCCCGAGCCCCAGAGCCTCGCGCCCTCCCTCACCGCCCGGCCGCCCCGCTGCATGGAGCCCGGCGCCGCGCGCCACGGCGAGGGCAGGAAGAAGATGGCGGCGGCCGTGGCGGCGGCGGCGGCAGCGGCCGCGGCGGCCTCCCACGCGCCTCTGACGCCAATGGAGCGCGCCGGCCGGCGGGCTGCGGACGGCGGCGGCGGCGGCGGCGGCGGCGGCCCGGGCTCCGGCGAGGGGCGGGGCGAGGCGGCGAAGGGGCCGGCCGGAGGCGGAGGCCGCGCGGGCGGCTGGAGGGAGGCGGCGGCGACGGCGGTGTGTGGTGCTCGGAACATGGCGGGCGTCGGCGACGCGGCCGCGTCCGGGGAAGGCGGCGGCGGTGGCGGGGACGGCCAGGAACGGGACGGCCGCGGCGAGGCGGAGCAGCCGGGTGGCAGCGGCGGCGGCGGCGGCGGCGGCCAGGGACCTCCGCCGGCGCCTCAGCACACGGAGACGCTGGGCTTCTACGAGAGCGACCGGCGGCGGGAGAGGCGCCGCGGCCGCGCAGGTGAGGCGGGCGGGCGACGCTAGGCCGCGCGGGTCGGGGCCGGCCGAGGCTGCGGGCGCTGGGGACGCCGGCCCCCCGCGCCCCGCCACCCGCCGCTGCCTCCGGGGGGCTCCCGGCGCGCCGGGGGCCGGGCGCGGTCCGCGTCCGCGGTCCCCGCGGCTGGCGCGGCGGGTGACAGCTCCCCGGGCGGCTGCGGCGTGCGGCCCGGGCCCCACACGCGGGGTTGCCGGCCCGGGAGGCGGCGGAGCCGAGGGTCCCCTTGGGTCCCCCCGGGCCCCCCACATGTCCCCCCCCCGCGGGCCCGGGGCGGACCCCACCCCACGGCTCAGGGAGCCCCACGGAAGACGCGCGCGCGCGCTCTTCATTTTTGTGCATGCCAAGGTGACTTTTTTTTTCCTTAAATTTTATTTTTCCACCGTATTTTTCTTTTTTGTTTTTTTCAACGAACTTGAGCCCCCAGAAACCTGTGAACTCGTCCCTCCCGAGGTGTCACCCAGTGACCGTAATGACCGTGGAACCATGGGAGCCCTTCTCTAAAAACGCTGCATGTGAACTTTTTCCTAAACCGAGCCTGATCCAGTCATCTTGCCACCTAAGAAAATGAGGACCCCCTAGGAAACCCACCTTTCAAGAACGGGTTGCTAAGGCTTGAGCATTTCCCACCCCGGAGTTCTAGGGTTTTGTTGTTTTTAAATCCATTTCTTAAGTGGTACATTATATCTGTATGTCATTTGGCTTTAAAGCAAAAAAGAAAACATTTTAAACTTGACGTGTCCCTGAAGATAGAATGATCACAACAGTTTCCTAAGTCTTAGGTAAAGTCTAGCATCTTCAACCAGCAACTCTTTTAAGTTTCTTTGAACTAAGAGTCTGGGGGGTGCTGCTGCCCCTGTATATTCAGGGACTGTTTCACCGCTTTTTTTCCCTGCAGTTGGCACAAAACACATGTGTACATGATAAGGCTATGCGGTATGGTTATTGGACATTGAAGATGACTTAAGGCCAATGGGGATGGTCAGATGAGATCCTAATTGATTTGCCCCTTGTGGACATAAGTTCCTATCTTTGAAAACTTAAGAACAGACCGACCGTGCCTGGTTTGGTCTTTCTCAGATAACCGCTTAAAATTTTTCAGCCTTTATTTGGTGTAGTTGTCAGTTAAACACTTACTTGCAAAAGTATTTCCTTTCTGAGTTGGCATGCTTTAAGTAAGACAAAACATTACATCTCTCAGTTGTCTGTTTACTTAGAGTTGAATATTGAAAACTGGTTGCAAACAGAAGTAGATGTGGTCATGTTTCAGTACAGTTCCTTTAAATACTCTTGAGTTTCAGTGAAGTCAGTAGTCTAGGAGATGTTTTGTTGTTTTTGCGTGCAGAAGAGGAGTTATCGGGAGCCTTTGGTGAGCACACACCTTGGGCTGCTGGAATTACACCTAATTCTCCTCCTGACCATTCTGAGGATGGAATTAGAAGTGGGAGGGGATCTGGATTCCTGGACTTCGCTAGCCTTCAGCACACCACACACTCACCGATTCACTGAGCACAGTGTACCAAACTCCTTACCAGGGAGACACTCAGCTTTATCCTTGGGATCCGCTTCCCTATTCTGTCAGGTTTGTTTTCTTCCCCCTCACATTTTATAATTAGTATCAGTTCGTTGTGTAAGTAGGTTTTGTTTCTGCATGTCCATATATGCTTTTATATACCCCCTCCATCCTCCTCCCTCATTTCCTTTCCCCGAACAGTCTCAACAGGCATCGTTCCATTTTTGTACATGTGCGCAAAGTGTTTTCACCATAGTTAGCCTCCTCCACATCCTCCATTCGCTCTCCTCGCTCCCTGACAGGACATGTGGTTTTGCCAAGGTCCCTCAGACATGCGCCCGCTGTACTTTCATCAGGTTGTCCCCTGGCCAGTTGTATCAGCTGTGTGTGAGGAGAGATGTCAGTGAGGTCTCACCAAGGGACCAGGACCTCGATGGACATCCCAGGAACATTCTAGCTGGAGGCCACAGCCAATGCTTTTGGGTTTGTTGTCTGGCCTCCTATCCCCTGGAGTCAGCTCTAAGCAGGCTTTCACCATAACTGATGCTGCACTGAGCAAGGGTCCCCCTGCCAGAGTACCATTCTAGCGCTTCTTTCTCTGATCCTGATGCTCCAGCCCTGCTCTCTTGCAGTGCTGGCTAGTCTTGCTTCTCCTCACCAGAGTTTAGACATTGTTCCCCCTGCCAGAGGACCTCTGAGTGGCGCCACCTAGTGTCAAAGGAAAGCATGTCTCCGGGGGAGTCTAGCTAGACTGCCCAGGTTAAGTGCTTCTTTGTTGATACCTCCTTTTGGCTTGCACTGTCATACCCTTTTGCAAGTTATGTCAGCCTTTATCTTTCCATTTTGAAAGTCATCATCTTAGTGTCTTGCTGGGTAACCATTCAGAGTAATCTTTATCATTTTTCCCAAAGAATTCAAGGTTCTTATTATAAGACAGCTCTTGGTCAGTCCAACAGCCTGGGATTCCCTAAATAAATACACAAGTCGAATGCTTATATATACTCTCTCTAAGTTAAACACGTCAAAATAAAGTATAATGCCTAACGTTCATTTTATTGTTGTTTTCTTTCCCTTCTTGATTTATATGTTTAGAGAAGTATTTTCAGATATTAGTTTGGATATACAGTTGTATGCCATATGAATTTATCTACATCAAGTAAAGTTTTCCTTTTTATTTCTTTTCAGACTCTTCTATCACTTAATTTTCAGAATGTCCTTTTTTAAACTTACATATTGTCTGACAGTAGACTGAAACTTGTCCAAGAGGCTGGTACATTAATGCAGTTAGAGATGATACTTTACTCTCCATTCCCACCTATATGTAATCACTGACCTGGAACTCTGGGAATAATGACTAATAAGAACTAAAGATATTCCTCTGCTGTCTTTTCTCCTGTTCTTAAAGAACATTCCAAATTTTGATTGCACTTTTAGACATAAAGCCATACAAGTACCACATATCATTATGCTTTATTCCCCATGTGAACCTTCCACAAAGGTTCCAGGTAAGGATTTTATGCCCAGCAAGTCAACTTTGGACTAAGAATTAGGCAATGTGTATTCTTGGCTCAGTTCAGTTGTTGAGTTACTCTGTAGACAGAGTTTGCTTAGTTAGACTGCTTGCCTCATCCACTTGCCCATTTCATAATGCTCCTACTAAATAGCATCTAAACTAAGTTGGCCAAATCGTTATGTAGACTTATCCGAAGGCTCCTGGTAACATAGGTGCGACACCTGCTGGCAATGAGTGTGAAAATGCCTGCATGAAGCAAGTGTGGAAATATACAGAGTATTGCAGAATTTTAAAAAAAGCCTGAAGTTAAATAAGGGTATACAGTGTTGTTTCTGATAGTAGTTATTTCATGGCGTAGTTTTCCCTTTCTAATGGTGACTCGACTTCTAGAGCCCGTTGCTTATCCTTTTGCCTGTCCTCGGCTTTACCTAGTTTGTTTTACCTCCATCGAAGGTCTTCCAAAAAGACCAAAACCCAGAAAAGCCAACTGATCTGTTTAGTAGTTTCTACAAACATGTTTTGATAGGGTTTTTAACTTTCCATATCCTTGGTTGTTGGTGGGTTTTTTGTCATTGTTCCTGGTGGTGGTGGTTTGGTTTTTTTTTTTTTTTTTTTTTGCTTTGGGGATTGAACTCGGGACCTCCCACCTGGTAGGCAGATTCATATGATCTGTCACTTGAGCCATAGCTTCAGCCTCTTTTTCTGCAGTGGTTATTTGGAGTTAGGGCGGACACTTAGCCGGAGCTGGCCTGACAATCCTCCGCTGAATATTTCCCCTGTCCCGCCATGGGCTGCTTTTGAAGTCTTGAGAACTTCTTTTGACCAGGCTGGCCTTAAACTAGAATCCCTTGATCTCTGCCTCTCAATAGCTTGGATTAAAGGCTTTAGCCATTGCATTTGGCTGCTATTCATATTCTTAATGTCCTATTATTTGTATAATTAAAGTTTTATATTCTTAAATTATTTCCATTTAATCACTCCGTATTATAGGATATATTATATATAGTTATATCTGTGGTCCCAAACTTACCCTGATAGATGATTAAAGGGTGCTGATTTTTAACTATACTCTAGAATCCATTAATTTCTCTTGTACAAGGGAAAAGTAGAATAATTTGAAAACTGACTGGGCAATTATGTAGCGGAATCACAACCCTTAATCAGATAAAGTAAAACAAGTTACTTATTATACAATACTGTTCTGCTTTAAAAGTCTCACTTACTTAATTAGATCATATACACTAAACAAAAAAAATTTGTTTTTGTTTTTGATCAGTTCATTATCTTGGTCTTTTAACTAGTAAACTAAAGTTAAATTCATATCGAAAATTCAGCCCTTGATATTCATCTGTGCCCTGGTTTGGGGAATGCTCACAGGAAGGAGAATAGCCTCCACAAAGCCTCACTGCATTGACCGTGAGATTCTTGATATCCAGTTTCCCACTTCCAGTCCTTCCCTCCCTATCTGTAACCTTATGAAAAGTCAACTTTATTTTTATGTGGCCTTTCTATCTAAATTCGTGAATGTTCTACCTGTTCTTTGCATTTCTAACTGCACCAGTATAAACTGTTTTTGAAAGGGTTAAAAACTCGAACTCAAATATGAGCACAATATGGTTTCACTGATTTGTAACTCAGTACTTGTGAGGCAGAGGCAAGAGGAGAGGGCTCCAAGCCAACTGGGGCAACACATCAAGACCTTGTCTCAGAAATAAACCCAAACAACAAACCTGAATGTATAATATTAAGTAGTCACCTTAGGAGAGGAAACTTGCTCTTAATTTCCAGAAAAGCAGACCTGCGGTTGATGTTGCACAGGTTATGCCTCTACATTTGTACAGCAAACTTGTATTTAGTATTTTATTGTAACGGTGATAAAATTCATAAAGGCTTTCAGTTAAGACTGAAGAGTTGCATACTTCATTTTTATTTCCAAATTCTGTGTTTATGTGTGTATGTGTGTACATGTACACATACATGTGTGTGCACACACACTTCTGTGCTGATCCTGGGCTTGAACTCAGAGCCTGGGTGATGTCCCTGATAATTTTGCTCAGTTAGTGCTCTAACACTAACTTAGAAAGGCTGTTCTGCACTTTGAGTACCATTCTTCAAGAACTGTTCTATCTAAGAACATTTCAGTTTTTTTTTTTCCCCATTCTCTGGTTGTATTTCAAAGTTGCAAAGGAATTATTCTCCTTTATTAGGCCAAACATCACCTTTCCATTGTAAGAGCAAAGTCTATTTCAAGATAACATAATCAAATATTTATTTTCTAAACATTGATTTATTTTCTAAACATTTTTTAAATGTCAAGCAATTTTACTTTACCTAGATCATGTGAAGAAATTACATACAGAAAGAAGTTGTTAAAATAGAGATATTGTGCTATTTAATAACATTGGAACAACTATGATTTACCAATTGTGACTATTTAGTAAAAGGAAAATAATATCAACCATAAATCTAAATCAATTCTTCTAGCATGCTTGCTAATCAATATTTATCTTCAACCATAGAATATTTCTGCAATCTAGTGAGTTAAACTCAGAAAAAGTAGTGTAAACATTGCTTTTTCTTCTGTCCTAAAATAAGAACTATTGTTTAGTTATTGTCTGAGACAGCTTGCTTTAGAAATTAGATCCTAGAACCAAAAAAAAGTAATAATTAAAAGGAGTGAGTAATCACAGATATATTTATATGTTTGCTAATATGACTAAATATATCCCTCTTAAAATAGCATTGCATGTTAAAAAGTAAACTGGAAAGTAATACTGGCTAACTGTTAAGAAAATATAGCTTGGTGCTGATGGCTCAATCATTGTAATCCTAGCTACTCAGGAGGCTGAAATCTGAGGGCTGCCATTTAAAGCCAGCCTGGGCAGGAAAGTCTATGAGACTCTCATCACGAAAAAACAAAACAAAACAGAACACCATGTAGAAGTGAAGCTGTGTGAAGAAGCAAAGGGGCAATGCTCAGGCCCTGAGTTCAAGACCCAGTACTAGTAAAAATATAAATAACTAATAAGTAAATCATTCTCTGTGTTAGATGGATGATCATTATGATGCAGATGAAATAGTATGGAGCGGGGGCCTTGTTCAGGTTCAAGTTTCAGACCCATTTGGCCCCTTACCTTTTCAGTGTGTGAGGACAAGTATTCTAATGTCCTCACCTTCCTCCTTTGGGAAAGGTGAATGCTGTTAACTAGTCTCTATTTGTTCCAAGAATTGCATGAAGTAGTGGAAGCAAGGCCTTTTTAAACAGTCTCTAGCCTAACCTTTTAAATAGGGCCACTTTTCCCAAAGTGAGAAGAGAGAGATAAGATAAGACTCTCAGGATATGTAACCCCATGTGGCACAGTGCAAGGTCCCCCACAGGGGGCCACTGAAGAACCTGGCAGCTTGGTAGCAGTAGCCCAGATGGGAGGGGAGCAGAGCAGAGCATGGCTCCTAGTTTTCCAAATGCACTTGAAAGTAAGAGGCAAGGTTAGTGGTTAGAAGAAAAAAAAAAAAAAAAGCAGGGGGCCTGGAGTTGGCCTAGTGATAGAGTGCTTGCCTAGCATGCATGAAGACCTAGGTTCGAGTCCTTGGTACCACATACATAGAAAAAATCTGGAAGTGGTGCTGAGGCTCAGGTGGTAGAGCTCTAGCCTTGAGAAAGTCCAAGGATAGCGCTCAGGCCCTGAGCTCAAGCCAGACTGGCCAAAAAAAAAAGCAACAAACCACCACCTTGGCAGCAGACTGCTTGGCTTGGAATTGTACTACTGGTTGCTTTTTGTAGATTCCCTCAGGTTATCTGTGCCCTGCACTGTGGACAGAACTACAGAACTTGCTTCATAGCTGGGAGCAGGCGCAGTCAATGTGCTATTTGTTGTCTGGTATTTTAACATGCTCCAATGTAGAATCTAAATTTGTGCTTATAACTAAAATTGTATTTCCAACAGCAGAATCCTAACAATATTTGTTGTTTCTGTTTGTGTGGTAGATTTTTATTGTTGCTGTTTGTTTGTTGTTTTTTGTTATGCTGGAGTCTTGTGCTTGTTGGCCGGATGCTCTACCACTTGACCCACACTCCAGCTTTGGTTTATAAGATAGTTGAAAGACTTATTTCCTTATGTTGTAAGAAAAATCTATTTATAGGTAACTAGTTACTTATATGGTGTAGTTTGCTAACTATACATGACATTACTTTTTCATTATAGAGCCAGAATTTTAAAAATAGCATCATAAAACCTAGGTAACAACCAAAACAAAATTGGTTAATACTACAAATGTATGGAATTAAGTAGTTAAGACTTGGTGGCATGTGATTCTTTTTTTTTTTAATTTTTAAAATGGTTATTATAGCCTGGGAGCATAGCCTTAGTCGTAGAATGCTTGCCTAGCATGTATAAAGCCCTGGGTTCGATTCCTCGGTACAATACACAGAAAAAGCCAGAAGTGGTACTGTGCTCAAGTGGTAGAGCGATAGCCTTGAGAAAGCCCAAGAACAGTGCTCAGCCCCTGAGTTCAAGCAAGTTCAAGCGGAGGATTGGCAAAAAAAAAAAAAAAAAGAAAAGAAAAAAGAAAATCCTATAAAGGTGATGTAGAGAGGGTGACAGTCGTATAGGTCAGTTAATGAGTACATTTCTTTTTGAATAGTGCCACCCCTTCCTCCATTCTCTCCCATCCCACTTACAAATTGTCTAGCTCATTTCCAACATAGTGCCTACTGAGTACTGTGTGGTTCTCATGCTTTCATACTAACACTATCATTTTTCTATGGATCTGCGTGGAAGGCAAGCTGGAAATGGAGCTCTTAGATCTTTTGTAAGACTTGCTTTGCTCTGCTATATACTCAAACTGACAACTTGACCAAGGCCAACTCCACCAGGCATATGGGCCCAACAGTGCTGGTGTGGAGAGCCTCTCGATACCGATCCTGCGCTCTTCTTGTGGATGTAACACAGCTCCAATTATGAGAAGGCACTAGTGTGGAATGTAGTTTTCCTTTTTATTTAGTTTGCTTGTTTAAATGTTAATCTGTTGTGTGATGACATACTCATGGTCTGCCAAGCTTCTATCCTTGCCCTTGGTGTGGGTGGTGAGAATCCTTCCTTCCCATACCCAGAACCTTCCCAGCTGTGAACATGCATAGCACCTCTTCCCTCAGGAATTGAAGTCAGGCACCTGTTGAGTTGCCCTCCTCAATCCCTGAGATCCTTTGACTGAACAGAGCTTTTTCTCTTTCACTGTGCTGTATAGAGTGAGTCATCTGGAGCTTTTTGCCCTTTGCTGACTCCCCCAGTCTCCATCACATGTTTTCTCCTGTAATAGAGAATTGGGTCTCTCCTCTTTTGCCACTTCTGATTTCATTCTCCTTTTCAAGATGCAGCATTGTTATTTATTAAGCAGTTCCATGGATCTTGAACATTTTGACTAATTCTACTTTCTGTGTTCAGATAGATCAGTTTTAAATAGAATCAGTTTAAAGAAAAATGGGTGGAAAATGCCAGAAATTATAATACCAAAAGGCACAAAGAACCTACATTTAACCCACAATACTTGTCACTTCTTCCATTCTCCTAAGATCAGTTTGCTGTCTGCTGCCTATTTGACAAGGAGGCTGTATTTGAATACCACATCTTACATCTTTACAGCCCTTTTCCTCTTCCATTTTGTCACTAGCTTTTCAACTTTCAAGCTCTGGTTCTTTCTTACCATGCTTTTCTCTGTGTGTGATTTCTCTTGTTCTTTACTCCACACATTCTAGCATACAGGCATGGTACACTGTTAACATTCTGGGCCCCAGTGATGCAGGAGTAAATGGTATAACCAGACAGGAGAAAGATAACTTGCAGAGACGCATAAGCAAGGCAGCTGTGGTGGGAGCCAGGAGAGGAAGGGATGGATGATACCTGCACAACTTAAAGAAGTCTTCACAGAGAAGCTAAGGTCTGCTTATTCATTCCCACAAAACTAGAAGGGGGTGTTTGAACTGAGGAACAAGGTGAACCAGCTGATGCTTTTGGGAGACATGAAATGATCAGAGATATAGGGAGGCAGATGTGAGGCATGACGGAGAAGATGGGCCCAGCCAAGTTGTGAGGGTTCTAGTAGCTCCAGCACTGAGGAGCCAGGACAGGATCCTGGAGACAGTGAAGGGCCCCTGCCACAGGGCTGCCAAGCTTCAGCAGCCCAGCGCCAAACCTTGCTTTCAGTTCAAGTTAGAATTGATGGGAGTTAGGACTAGAAGGAAGGTGCAAAGACAGGGCAAGTTTATAAGGATCTGCAGGTAAACAATGAGGGCTGGGAGTTTGGCCTAGTGGCAGAGTGCTTGCCTAGCATGCATGAAAACCCGGGTTTGATTCCTCAGTACCACATACATAGAAAAAAAGCTGGAAGTGGTGCTGTGGCTCAAGTGGTAGAACTCTGGCCCTGAGAAAAGTCCAAGGATAGTGCTCAGGCCCAGAGTTCAAGCCCCACAACTGGCAAAAAATAAAATTAAAAAAAAATAATGAACAAATTCAAACGGAATATTGGAAAAAGAAAAAGTTAATGTCTTGAAGAATCAATGGGGCTTGGTGAAAAGAATGAGGTGGTCATCAGAATTGATACTTGGCTTCTAGCATAACAACTATATAGTGATTCTAGTGATGTTCTGACTCAAGGTCAGGACACCTGGTCAGGGCAGAATTGGCAGAAAAAAATTGAGTTCCACACTGTAGGTGGCAATCTGTCTGTAGGATGGCCAGGTAGAGTTACCCAGGAGGCCTTGGAGTTAGGACTTTGAAGTTAAATGTGTTTGGTACCTTTAGGATTTAGGTGATGATTTTTACTTCACACTTTCCTAAGAGTGAAAAGGTAACGGGACAGATCTGGGAACATGGACATTCAAGGAAGGCTGACATTTTACTGTAGCTAGCATTTTAGTAGGAGGTAGTTACTGAATTAAGCCTCAGAATAGCAAACACTTATGGGTCCAGTGTGAAGAGGGGGAGCAGGTCAGAAAAGCCAGCCTTTGACAGAGGAATCCCCTGTGAGGACAATTTGGGTTGTCAGGAAGGGACCAGGGAGTCTCCAGGGCCAAGGATTCTTCAGAGGTGACAGAGAAATACTTTACTCAGGATTCAGTAAAATCATGTGTAGCATCTTTTGCTTTTTGAATATCCTCTTGCTTTTCAGTATTTATGTAAGAAATACACACACACACACACACGTACACTCACACACGTACACTCACTAGCTATTCAGAATATTCTTTTCTTCTTAGTTGGAAAACTGACTGAGCAAGTATAAATGTTAGTTTTTCCTGGTGTTAGCTATTCTTCTTTGTAGCTCATGCAGCTTCTTTCTCATTCTTTTGTTCTGGTTTTAGAAAGTTCCTAACCAAAAATTTTATTCTGATGAAGTTCTACTAAAGCTTTTATCATGTTAGTGTTGGCAGTAGCATTTATGTCTCGTGTCCCTTTAATCTATATAACTTCATCTCTGTGCTAGACATAGGAAGCAAGACACCCATAGGTCATCCAGTGTCCTGCCTGCCCTGTGCCAGCATGGCTTGGGTGTGAGTCTGCTTTCCCCTTTCTCTGTTCTACCCCAGAGATCTCTCACACCTCACCTCCTCTCCAAGATGTTGCTGATGTAGTATTTAGAGACGAGTGTGTACATTTACAGAGAACAGAAGCCACATGACAGGCATGTGCCCAGAGCTAGGGGTTTGTTCTGGTGCTGGAGGAAGCAAACTATCTGTGATTCATTGTGCAGACCACAGCTAAGGCTGAGAGCTCTTGCAGGGTGGTTTTGACTGGAAGAGCTTTCTCCCAGCATTCCTCACCCTTCAAGGCTCCAGCTCCTTGAGTAGATCCTTGTATGTGGTATCATCCTTCCCCCTGTGTCAGTGTTTGGAGGCCACCTCAGGGCAAAAAGAACCCCATTTCTTAGAAGAGGGTTTGGCCTGCAAATAAGCATGATAGAGTGGACGTGAGTTGAGTGGCATGATGAGGTTGCTGAGTGATAAGCACTGGGAAAAGAGCTTGGAGCCAGACACTAATCCACACCTCCACTCCTCACCGCAAGTCTCCTGTTGAGGCTGAGGGAAAAGCTTCTAGCCCCCATTGACCATACTGTCCTCATCTAAGCTGCAGTAACTAGGGCTGCATTTTCTTTGACTAAAGTTGTGTGTTGTGTGGCTGTTGTGGTTGTTCAGTTGGGAAGCCTTCCCTTCAGGGTGAGGCTACACAGATGGGCTCCATAGATGGGCCCCTACTCTGGCTCTGAGGCTGATGGAGGCATTTCACGGGCCTCTGTTTCAGACCTCAGGCAGTACCTGCAGGGGATGTGACCTGCCTTTTGATTACTGCCCTCTTCAGTCTTGATAGCTACTCTTTCTTGCTCTTTTCTCTCCATCATTCAAGCCTCTTGTCACCATTCTTTCCAAATTCCCATGGTGCTCCAATTTACACCACATGGAACAGCAGTTGTCGTAATGTTTGTTGGCTGTTTGTATGTAGTCCACACATAGGCATAGAATTACAGATTATTGTGTTCTCCTTTCGTTTTATGTATGTATTACCTGTGGCTCTAGCCTGTAAGTTCCTTGATAAATACTCTTCTTTTTGTTATGTGTCATTTTCTTTCTCTCATAGAACTTTCCTTGTTGAGGTTCCTCAGTGCTGAACTAACAAGAGGGTACTTCCTGGAACACAATGAGGCCAAGTACACAGAACGAAGAGAAAGAGTGTACACTTGCTTGCGAATACCAAGAGAACTGGAAAAGGTACCATTTTTTTTTATTATTCATGTCCAGACATTATTTTGAAAGTTACATCAAAGTGTTAATTGTGGAAAAAAAAAGTGTGAACAGCTACAGTTGGGTTTTTAAAATAATTGGAAATAATGTGATAAGCAGTTAAATATGTTGTGGAAATAGGAGTTCCCTTCTAGCAAGAGGCTTTAGAAAGTTGCCAACTGACAGTTGGTCATATCTACCATTCTAGTTACTCTAGAGATCGAGGTTGGGGTGATCATAATTTGATGTCAGCCTGGGAAGAAAGCTCACAAGACCAATAGAAAGCTGGGTGTGGAGTTACACATCTGCCATCCCTTTGGAAGGAAAGTATAAATAGAAGGATCATGGTCTAGGCTGGCCTGGGCAAAAAGCAAGACAACTATTTGGCAAAAAAGGCTGAGTGTGTTACAGTATCTCACTTTGTTATCTGATATATTGAATTTATTTGTATTTGGTTATTTGAAATTTGATAGGGAAGGGGGGAAAACCAAGATGGGGGGGAGGGTAATGGGTACCAAGACATGTGAAAGGGTATCAATGTATGTGAATTAATGCACCTTCTATCTGGCAAATATCATGTAACCCTTTTATTAATTACAATAAAAAATATTAAAAAAAAAAAAAAAGGCTGAGTGTGGCTCACAGCAGAAGAATGGCAGGCAAGCAAGCTATAAGGCCCTAATTTCAACCCCAGTACTGACTTCCTCCCCCCCACCCTGCAAAAAAAAAAAAAAGGCTAAATTTTTATGTGTACAATGATAGTACTAAATTTTATCCAAATCTTAGTTTCACTTCTAATTAAACCTACTATGTTTGTGTTCAGATAATTTTTCCTTCAGAATTTAATGTCCATTTCTATAGATGTATAGTTTTCTTCAGTTTTGTTTTACTAGAATCAAAATATGTTTTGGCTCATCCTGTTGTTATCTCAGCCCTTTTTAACAAGTTTCTCGGAGTCTCATGTGTTAAAGAGCATACACAGTTCTTCAAAGAAAAACATGATTTGTGAATTGTCAGAGTATATGTAAGCACAGTAATAGCCTTCTGTCTTCCTGTGCCGTGTCCCCCGCCTCCTCAGCCGCTCAGGGTCCGTCTGAGGACAGGAATGTTCTTTTTCCTCTTTGGGGTGCTAGCGCTGATGACACTGAGTGGTCCAAAAGTGTGTTGGTAGAAGAAAAGATATGAGATAAAAGATACGAGACATGTTTTCATACAGTTGGCTTTCGCTTCCCATCCAGGTAGCTATGGAGGGAGGTGGTGCCCTCTGTCGCTGTGCAGGAATAATGAGAATGTGGTTGGCTTGGGAAGCAGAGGTGCAGCTTTCTGGGCCAAAGTTCTGTTCTTTTTTTTTTTTTTTTTTTTTTTTTGACTAGCAGCTTTTCTCCTGCCATGGCCATTTGGTTATTATATTATTTGTAGGCTCTCTAGCTTTATCACAAATAGCAGACATGCTGAGGGCAGACTGTGAGACCCTGTATGTAGCAAGTGATTTGGAGGGTCTCCTAAGGCATGTAGCTGGATGTCCCCCTCCCCTGCATCAGTTGGTAGAAGGAACAGAGTCAAGGACAGAATAACAATGCCAGCAATATTTTTCTTATTTTTGGTCAGTTGTGGGGCTTGAACTCTGGGCCTAGGCACTGACCCTCTTTTGCTCAAGATTAGTGCGGTACTACTTGAAGACACAGCACTACTTCTGGTTTGTGAGCGGTTAATTGGAGATAAGAGTCTCACAGAAGCTTTTCTGCCCAGGCTGAGTGTGAACCTCAATCCTTGTATCTTAGACTCCTGAATAGCTAGGATTATAGGTGTGAGCCACCAGTGCCTGGCTCAGCAACGTTTTCCTATATAGATCTTGCTTCAGTGCTACTTGCTGAGTACAGTTTGGGGTGAGACAGAAAATGGGTGAAGAGAGCAAGCAGGCAAGACAGTGGTTAATGGACTTTGATGAAGGACAAGTGCTCAGTTTACATGCCTTGTTATCCCTTCATTGCTGCCTTTCTAGAGAGGACAAGGTCCTGAGGGGCCTAGAAGGAGCCAGAGGGATTTGTGGAAGAGGAAGAAATCTAAGACTTCATCTGGTCTAGAAGTGACACATG
This sequence comes from Megascapheus bottae, assembly GCF_031878675.1. NCBI lineage: Eukaryota > Metazoa > Chordata > Mammalia > Rodentia > Geomyidae > Megascapheus > Megascapheus bottae. The sequence continues at coordinate 52,966,234 of NC_143521.1, forward strand.
GGGAATGTTTCTTCTACTTGAAAGAAAATAGTGATGAATCCAGTTCCTATAAACACTGTTAAGTTGCTTTCTCTGGCAGTGATAACCCACTAGGTCATAGTGTGAGGGGGCAGTGCAGAGGCCGGGGTGCGCATGGTCTTTTCAAAACAAATTATATCCTTTAATTTGACTGGCTTTCCCTCTATATAGGGTAAGTTTTTCTCTCATCCCTCTGAGCATTGCTGGATTTCTCCATTTTTTTCTGTAGAGAAGACACAGGATTTGGCTGACAACCCATAGCCAAACCCTATCAGTACAGCCCAGTCTGTCTAATAGGAGAGGGTATCTGAGCTACTTTATCCCATGTTGGAAGTAATAAGCAGAAACAAAATCTGCTCTGATGCCACTCCTTATCACCTGCAGTCTTTTTTTCTGGTTAATTGGAGATAAGAGTCTCATGGACTTTTCTGCCTGGGCTGGCTTTGAACCCAGATCCTTACATCCTAATGCATGCAGTTCCCCCCCCCCCCAAAGTAGCTAGAATTATAGGTATTAGACACCAATGCCGGGCCAAAAGAGCTATATTTTATTTGGGCATTATAGGCCATGTGTGGGCATACCATTAAATGAGGCTGTATATATTGTTGACATTGAGAGATGAGAATTTATTAGGTACAGACAGGGAACCACTGAGGCACAGAAAGGCTGGATTCGGGTTATATTGTAGTCAGACTATAGAGTTTAGAACTCAGGCTTTGGAGGAAATGACTGAAGATTCATTTCTTAGGAATGCTTCTAGCTCTATAACAGAAGCACCATGCACAGTACTAAGACGCATAGTAGTAAATGGCTTAATAAATACTAATATATACATTTTAAAAAGTAAGTCTAGAGAAAAGAGGTGTCAGTTGTTCTAGCAGGTTAATGAAAACACCAGGGATCTAAGATTTTCGCTGTCCTTGGTCAGTTAAACTCCTAATCCTCTTGCTTTTTGCTTTTGGATAGAAAGATGACAACCACGATCTCGGGTGTAAGTATATCTAAGATGTACCATCTTTTGACTCTCCCTTACAGAATTAAGCTTTCCCAGAGGCCCTTCCCCAATACTTCTACTTCTGTCTTATTAGCTAAAATGAACTACATAGCCATCCGCAGCTGCAAAGGGATGGGAAATAGTATGCTTTCTAACAAAGGGAAGGATGGAGAATGGATATCAAGTCACCCTCTCCTCACTCCTATGCTTCTGAAAAACTAGTTTTGCAGTATTTAACATGGATTGGAATTAAGAACAATGGAAGCTCAAGCTTCCCTGTGCTGTATGAGCTCTACAAAATTTTAATCATCAATTGGTTTATTCCTTGTGATAAATATATACAAGATACAGACTAGTAAGCTTTCACTAACATTAACTCTCGTCCATATAATCTCACCTGTCGTTAAAAAGGTTAAACTAAAATGAAAATATATTTTTGACTTACCTTGTAGTTCCATGCCTTTTGGAAATCCTTTATTTCATTTGTACATGTTACAGCTATTTATATATTTTTCTAAAAATTACTTATTTTCTAAGAACTGGCTAATTTTTATAAGTGCTACATTTATTAAGTTGAATGTACAATGTAAATATTGATACACAAGTGTGTTGGTTAGACTTTCCATCTCTGTATAAAATATCTGTGGTAACAAGTGAGGAAGGGTGTATTTTGGGTCACAGTTTCAGAGGTTTCAGTTTTGGCTCTGTTGCTTGTGGATCTGTGGTGGTGCAGAATCTCTTGCTGTGAGGGCATGTGGCAGAAACTGCTCTTGGCAAACAGGAAGTTGAGAGAGGAAATGGGCAAAAAACGATTTAAAGCTCCCAAAGACACACCCCAGTGACTTACTTCCTTGGTCAAGGCCTCACTTCCTAAAGGGCCCACCATCTGCTGGAAAAGGACGTGGGGTAGGAATCAATCCTCAATACATGAGCCTGTGGGGACATTTCATAGTTAAACCATAACAACAGGTGTAGAATATTGTTACTACTAAGCCTAGACTGTTACCAGAAGGGACAAAGATGCTGTAATTCATGTTCAGGCATTGGCCCCTTTAGCTTCTCATCTTCATTCTTATCACAGACACCTGATCAAGGCATCAAGTTTCCTTCAGACTTTTTTTTTTTTGTCAGTTCCAGGCTTGAACTCAGGGTCTGGGCACTGTCCCTGAGCTCCTTTTCTTTTGCTCAAAGCTTGCACTCGACCACTTGAGCCACAGTGCTACTTCCGGCTTTTTCAATTTATGTGGTATTGAGGAATTAAACCCAGGGCTTCATAAATGCTAAGCAAGCACTCTACATTCCCATGCTTAGCCCATCTTTGTACTCAAGACTAGCTCTCTACCACTGGAGCTGCACCACCACTTCCAACTTCATCTCAGTTTAGAAGATTGGACAGGATCATCCAAAAAGGCTTAGTAGTTGATGGTCCTAACATGAGACTCCTGCAAGGAACAAAAGAAATAGGTACCAATGGAAACATTTCCAGAAAACAAAATGTTAATATATGGCTTGAGAGACTGCCATTTAAGAAAAATAATCCCGAAGTTTATTTCATAATACTGACCTCAATTTAAATTTGTTTTTCCCCCCAGTGGAGAAAAATAGTAATCTTTTGCCTATATTTCAATAAAATAGTTCTAGGGGTCCATTGCAATGCTAAGACTAATTAACCAAGATGTAGCTTGGGGTGATTACTTCTTAGTTACCTATTTGGTTTCCTAAAAGTGCATCCTTGTAAATCTTTCCGTGGCAAAGCTGTTAGTGACACGCCCTTGCTCAGGTGTCCGGGTGAGGCTGTTCAGAAGCAAGAGGGCAGTGCAGAGCATTTTAGGCCTTGGCTGGGGTTCCTTTCCTCCTCTCCGTTGTGCATTGCCCCCTGCTTGTGACAGTATTTCCCCCTTCTTCCTTCAATTGTTTTGTCATTCTGAGGATTTTCAGAGGACAGGGCTAGCTGAGGGTAGCACGAGAAGTGAGGTGCTCCAGAAGGGAGGCCTGAACATGAGGTGATGCAGGCCTGCTCAGCCGCCTTCTCTGACCTATTATGTACTTTGACCTCCTCCCCGTTTACTGAGACAACTAGTGAACTTGCTAAGGTGGCTATTGTCAAGAACTTATTTCTGCCCTGTTAGTTTTGGAAGCAGTGTTGTATTTTTTACCTCCATCAAGTCACTGTGGTACCTTATTCACACAGTGCTGCTAATCACATTGTAAAAAATAGATCTGAGCCTAAGAGATAGGCGATCCTAGCCCGGTCCTGGGGCTTGTACTGTCTCTGAGCTTATTTTGCTCAAGGCTAGCACTCTACCACTTGAGCCTCACTGCTACTTCCAGCTTTTTCTGGGTATGAGGTACTGAGGAATCAAACCAAGAGCTTTATGCATGCTAGGCAAGCACTCTACCACTATGCCACATTCCTAGCCCTGAAGTAGCTCCTTCTACCTGTGAAAATGTTTGCTCCTCAGGTAACCCTCCCCTTGCTGAAGCTCCCAGACGCTCATCTTGCAAATTATAGCCTGGCAGCAGGAACTTCTCAGACTATTCGTAGTTAAGAATACTAATACTAAAAGGTAAGATGAGTCAGGTGCTTAGAAATATAATAGTATTCAACATGGACTGGAAATAAGGGAAGAAAAATGCAAAGATCATTTGTGTGTATTTTTTGTTGTTGCTGCTGTTGGTGGTGGTTGTGGGGCTTGAATTCGGGGCCTGGGCACTGTCCCTGACCTTCTTTATGCTCAAGGCTTGAGCCACAGTGCCACCCTGGATTTTTGAGTGGTTAATTGGAGATAAGAATCTTGGGGGACTTTTCTACCCGGGCTGGTTTCAAACTTCAGTCCTTAGATCTCAACCTCCTGAGTAGCTAGGATTATAAATGTGAGCCACCAGCACCGGACTCGTGTACTTTTTATACAAATTTATATCTTCAGTTATCCACCTCCTGTGAAATAAATGTATGCCACATATAGATTTGTAACATTAACATTGATTGAAATACCTTTGCTTTCTTTGGTTGCAGATGTGTATGTAACCTTGTCTATCCCATAAGATCCTGACTCAGCAGTCTATCTATACCTGGAGGGTAGACTTTCTAGTCCGTGTGAATAAAATTGACTTTTCTTTAGAGATGTCTTTGAGTCTTCAGTAATTGCTTTCAGAGCAGTCATTTGTAAGTTTTCTTGAAGATAAATTTTAGCCTTCATGCGCCTCACATTGTACCATGCACACTCTTCCTCTGTGGGAGGCTTTGCTAAATCTAATTCCCCCTTCCCATGCCTGCCCACCTTTCTCTATCATATACACACTGCAGAGACCTAATGTCTTTACCGGGTTTCCAGCGCATGCCACTTACTACTTAACCCAAGTGTCTGTCAGCTCACAAGATTATGAATTCCCTTGGAAAGCGGTTTTCTAATGACCTCTCTTCCCCAAGGGTAGGAATGAAATGATGTGGTCCCCAACTTCACAGCTTATAAAAAGTGAGATTCGGAGCAGGAGAAACGTGTTGTAAACCTCTTACTCCTAGCTACACACCTCGGTAGCTAGTGCAGTAGCTCACAACTCGGTGGGGTCATTTGTGGTCAAGATGGAACAATGTGGAATTCAGTTCTGTAACATGCTTTGTTTTTCTTTGTTTTTTGTCGGTAACATTTTATTTACTTAAAAATCCCAATGTAACATTAAAAGGTGCTAGGAGGAGATTTTTTTGTGTGTCAAAAAGGAAAATGCAGGTTTGTTTTTTTCTAATCTCTTCACCATGGACAGAGACTTTCATTTTTATTTTTAGGAATATGTCTTTTAGTGGCTAAGGGCAACATTAGTAAGTTCAAAATAAATGTGGTAAGAGTAATTTGCAAGAAAGGGTATCAATGTGTGTGAAGTAATCCACCTTCTATCTGGTGAATATAATGTAACCCTTCTATTAATTACAACAAAAAATGTATTTTTAAAAAAAGAGTAATTTGTAGACTTTTTTTTTTGCAACCATGTAATATTTCATTGACCTAAAGTGTTAGGGAAGCATTCCTCTTAGCTGTTTTTTTCAACATGAAAGATAGGATGTTAGCTGGGGGTGGTGGCTTGGGCCTGAGGATCTGAGAATCGCGGTTCAATGCCAGCCCAGGCTCTGAAGAACATGCGGCTGTGGCTCTAGGGCGACAGCCTTGAGCTGAAGAGCTCAGAGACAACACCCAGGCCCAGAGTTCAAGCCCCACAGCCGAGAAAGGAAAAGAAGATGATGTTAAGAGTTTTGTTGTTTTGTTTTTTAATGTTAAGTCTTCTTCAGCTGTATAGAGACTAGCAAATCCAGCAGTGAGTTTGAGCAACCTTGAGTGACAAGTGTCATGCGTAAAGATGGTGCTTCCGTTTTTTGTAGTCTGAGATCTAGGCCCTGCCTTTCCTGCCCAGGAAATTAGGAATACTCCTTAGCACTGCCACAGCGTGGGCGTGCTGCTCACTGCGGTGAGGTGAAGAGAGATTGAGACGGACTCACAGGCAGGGCCCAGCATGCACTGTGGTGGTTTCTGCAGTCTTGCACAACAGCTCTTTGAGAGAAGGCTTGTGAACGTTGCTGTCCTTGGAGTTTTTGCACTTGGAAAAATTGCAGGAACCACTTCATTAAGTTAATGATTATGCCTGAAAAGGAATTTTAAGAAAACATTTTAAAACTTAATGCCTAAAATGTATAACTCAGAGCTTATGTCTTTAAACAAACAAACAAAAAGAACTATTTCACCTCTCGACCCTCTGCAAAGCTCCAGGTTAAATTGTCTCCAGTACCTAAGGTAGACACATACGGAGGATTCCAAATTTTCATCCATCTGCCTATTGGGGACCTGATTTTCACACTGTGAGTTAGCACCCACTCAGTGGGCTTGAATTTTATTTATTTATTTAAAGAGTACACCAGCTTGTTTTTCATAGAGCAAAAGTTCTTTTTTGTGACGCTCTTCTCTTCCATATTTTAAGGTATATATATATGAATCTCTGCATAGTGGATTACAATGTAAAGTATATTTCTAACTATGAATTGCAGGCAAAATTTGAATTTATTCTCTGGGCAGTAAGCTCCTTAAGCCTTCTTAAAACAGTGAATATGTTCTATTTATTTTGTTTTGTTTTGTGGTAACATCTTGCTGTGTCGCCTTGATAGGCCTGGAACTCTTAATTTACCTGTGTCAGCCACTGGGTGTTGAGATTACAGACATCACCACCCTGTCCAGAACTGTACAATACATGCTTGATTAAGGGAGGGATAGAGAAATCAAAAAATGAGCTACACTGATAACAGGACTTACTCAAGATCTCATGTAGTATTTTGTCTTCATCCCTGAGGTAAAGCATGTGTGCCACAGAATGGGAAAGTGTGGTTTCTTCTCAACATGTTCTTATTATGCTTCTAATTCTTTTCCACATTTTGGTTTTCTGCAAGTTCAAAGAAGTGACCCGTTTATTTTAGGTGTTTATTTTGTAAAGATGAGAAATAGTAAAATACCGCATTTTTACAGGGTAAGGTGCAGTGAGGTTGCAGAGACAGGTCTGAAGGAGAGTGAAATGGAAAGAGTCACAAGGCTCTGACATACCAGTATGACTCTGCTGACAGGAAATACTGCCACCTGTGACGTAAGGAGATAGGTTCCAAAGTCATTGTATGTTCATTCTAGCTGCAAAGTTGTATTTATTTTGAAATGGTTTAAAGTAAGTGTGTGTGTGCGCGCATGTGTGCGCACGCACGCACTGATAGGAGGGCTTGAACTCAGGGTCTGGGTGCCCTCCCTTAGCTTATTCTGTTCAATACTGATACTCCATCACTTGAGCCACAGTTCTACTTCCTATTTTTTGGTGATTAATTGGAGATTAATCTCATAGATTTCCTGCCCAGGCGGACTTTTTAACCGCTATCCTGCCTGAGTAGCTAGGATTATAGTTGTGAGCCACTGAGACCTGGCTTTGAGATGACTTTTAAAGAAAGGATGTTTTTGTGTTTGTCAGAAGAAAAACAGTGGCATATGGCACTGATTTTCATTACTTTATAGTCATACCTCATATATTTAAGAGAAATTTCATTTCACCCATTGCTTACAAATGACTGACTACTTCATGGTAATTTAGTCCAAATAAAAAGAAACTAGTGAGCGAGGACTCAATAACTGCATACCCAAAGCTATGGACATGGTAATGGAAATATAAACATAACTATTTAGACATAAAAACCCATGACTCTATAGACATGTTTTATTTCTTAAATTAATATGTTTCTATGACATACAAACCCTTAGCCTAATTTTGATTAAGTACTAAATACTAAGTCCCAGTGATTGTAAATAGAGATTCTCTCCTTGAACACTTGTTTGTTAAACTTGTCATTTAAAATATGATGTAAAAATCAACATTAATAAATTCTTTTTTTTTTTTTTTTTTTGCCAGTCTTGGGCTTGAGCTCAGGGCCTGAGCACTGTCCTTGGACTTTCTCAAGGCTAGAGCTCTACCACTTGAGCCTCAGCACCACTTCTGGCTTTTTTCTATGTATGTGGTACCGAGGAATCGAACCCGGGTCTTCATGCATGCTAGGCAAGCACTTTAACCACTAGGCCAAACTCCCGGCCCCATCAACATTAATAAATTCTTAAAAAAAAAAAAAAAAAAAAAGAAAGAAAGAAACTAGTGACTGGGTGCTGGTGGCTCACTCCTGTAATCCTAACTACTCAGGAGACTGAGATCTGTGGATCTTGGCTCAAAGCCAGCCTGGGCACTAAAGTCTTAATCTCCAGTTAACCACTAGAAAACTGGAAGTGATGCTGTGGCTCAAGTGGTCTCAAAGCTTTTAATTCTTAACATATCTCAAAGCTAGCAGCAAATCTAAATATGTGAAATTTTTATGACTTAGTTTGGTTCACTAAGTTACTATTTCTTCTTTTTTTATATATATTTTATTGTAATTAATAAAAGGGTTACATGATATTTGCCAGATAGAAGGTGCATTAATTCACATATATTGATACCCTTTCACATGTCTTAGTCTATTTCTTCTTTTTTTTATGGCATTAAGCAACTTGGCAAGACAAGTTAGCCCAAAGAGAAATGCTCTAACAGGATCCTGTTCATAATTAAAAATAATAATAATAATAATAATGCCAGTTGTTTTGCTCAGACTATCTTGAAGAGCAAGCGGGAGGCCTTAGGTCAGACAGACCACACTTGTAAGGCGGATTCCTTCACTCTCATTCATCCTTGGGCACGAAGCCAGCCTCCAGAGCTTCCTTCCTAGTGTGTCAGGCTGAGGCAGTCATTCCTTCAAAGAGCTATTAGGGCCATGCGTGTGTGCCCACCACCGGCCTGCAGTGGTACAGCACGGAAAACACTGCCCGGTCGCTCAGAGCCCTGGCTCCCATGTGCTTTCCATGGGTGATGTGTGGACCCCCAGCCTCATGCTGCCATTTCACATGAGCTACTTGAGATGCTTTGCGGATGAAGTTTTCAGAATTACAACTTGATTACTCTTTCAGGCAATTTTCTCCTTTTTATATGTAAGGAACTTTTAAAAGGGCTGTGTTTTGGAGATGTCTTTAACATCAGAACAGTAGGTACGGTATTTGTAATTTCCATGGCTTTTCCCTTGCCTCTCCGTTGATTTCTCCCCTTACCCCCCACCCCTGTTTCTGGGGCTTTAACTTAGGACCTGGGTGTTGTTCCTGAGCCTCTTTGTACTCAGCGCTAGCACTCTACCACTTGAGCCACAGCACCACTTCCTTCTCCTTTGAATTGTGTGTCCTCACATCTGTAAGCCATTTCTTCTCACACTACAGAAATGTCTTTAAGTTGTCACCACTGGCCGACCTTTTTTTTTTGGTCAGTCCTGGGGCATGAACTCAGGGACTGAGCTTTGTCCTTGGGCTTTTTCCTCAAGACTAGCACTCTGCCACTTGAGCCACAGCACCATTTCTGTGTTTTTCTATGTGTGTGGTACCAAGAAATCAAACCCGGGTCTTTGTGCATGCTAGGCAAGCACTCTACCACTAGGCCAAACTCCCGGCCCCTGACTCTCCATTTTTGTGGTGCAATGATGAAGATTCTAAAGATAGTTGTAGACTTCTTTAACAAGTTGTAGCTTTCCTTCTGACTACTTTCCACATATGTGCTTTCCTTGGCTTCCTACCCCAGCTGCTCTCTTCTGTTCAGCCTCTTCTCTCTGTGGACCATTCCCTCATTTTAAGGGTTATTTAGGAGTCTCCCCTTGGAGCTTCTTCTAAATCCTATTGGGTCTCCCCTATTCCATATACACTCAAGTCTAACATGGTGGCTACTAACACCAAACTGACCACCAGGCCTATATTTCTCACATGGACACAGTTAGAAGCCTCCTGAGGGCAGGAGTATCTCCTGGCTTTCTGCTGTCTTTGGAACCTGCTGGGCTGGGCATCCATCTTTGCACTCATTACCAGCTTAACAGATGCTGGCTGAATTCTGGAATAACACATTCCTTCCCAGCATGGTCTCATGAAGAAAACAGTCACTTATTCTTCCTGGTGTCTTGTGCCTGACCTAGTCCATAGTTTGTGCCCCCAGTGTTCCTACAGAAGTCAAGAAAAGGCTTCTGTGACAGGGCAACCAACAAGGACTTATTACTCAGTCTACACTAACAACTTTCAGGTGACTGCCTCGTATGGGAGGAAGATTTAAAGAATTGTGTGCCTGCTTAGCATTGTGTTTTTATTGTTCATAATGAGTCTGAATTGTTGAAAACCAAGCTGTTGGGATCTTCAGATACAGAATAAGAAATCCAACATATTTGTATTTCTGAGACATTCTGTCAAAATTGAATAGCATTTGTGCCGTTGTTTGAAGATGTACCTTATGTATATACTACAATTTGAGTAATTTAAGGAACAGACATTTATAGTCTATCTTGGGGCTGAAGTCAGATTAAGGTGTCTGCAAGCTTGGTTTCTCCTGAGGCTTCAGTGCTCCACTTATAATAGCCACATCACCCTGCGTCTTCACAGGGTGTCTCCTCTGTGCATGTCTGTGTCCTAATCCCTTTCTTAGGACAGCAGTCATACTGGACTAGGGCCCTTCGCAATGACCCTATTTTAAACTAAAATCACTACTTTAAGTAGAGTGTCACCTGGAAGTTAGAACTTACAAAATATGAATTTGATTGGCATCACAAATGCATGTTGGCAGGGCAGTTAATTGATTGCAGGTGCATTGATGTTATGGTGAGGGCATATCTATCATACCACATTTGTTTGTCAGACATTAGGAGTCACCAGTGTTAGAGCAGTGGAGATAGCATGGGTGTGGCTACTTCAAGCCATCAAAAGGCCCCACCCTCCTGTAAAGCAGAACTAAATGTAACAAGCAAAAGTAAGTGTTATTAAAACAAAATAGAAAACACATCATTTGTCAAGAGTAGTTGTGGGATAAGAATGGGGTCTTCTGGGTGCAGCATTTCTCAGTGCACATGGACTTTTCTGCCTGGGCTGACTTTGAACCATGGGTCCTCAGATCTCAGCCTCCTGAGTAGCTAGGATTACTGGTGTGAGCCACCAGCGTTATCTTCGGTTATCTTTAAAGTTTGAGGAATCCCAGAAAGCCACATCAGTTCAATCAAAGCTAGGGCCAAGGGCAGCTTGTTTCTTGAATAACTGAATAAAAGACTCAAGCAGAAGCAGACTTGCAGAAGGACTACCAGTAAAATGCATATGAACATATTTAAATTTTTCTTCCCCAGGCTGAATATTGAAATTCATTTTTCATAGGGTCTAAAAATTCTTGGAGAATTTGAAGTTTTTATTTATAATTATTTAAAGATATTTCACTTTTTTCTGTCCTTTTAAAATGCAGCTCATGTTTTTTGGAATCTTCCTGTGCCTGGATGCATTTCTGTACGTGTTCACCCTGCTTCCTTTGAGAGTGTGCCTGGCGCTGTTCAGGCTCCTCACTTTGCCTTGTTATGGCTTAAGGTAAGTTTATGAACATTACTTTCTTAAATACCTAAGCTGTTTTTACTAGAAGAGTTTTTAGAACAAGGATAACACATATGGTTTTATTCATAGTGTGACTACTAATGAATTAATTCTGCTAAATTTTAGTGGATATTAGATATTATATTTAATTAAATATTATATATTAGTATGCTTTTTTTTTTTCTGGAAAGGTTTTAAGCCAGAACTTGGCTTTAGCCAGTAAAATGGCATTGATATGGAAGGTTGTGTAGCCAAGTAGAAAGGGCCAAAGTGTAAGGGTTGACTAACAGCCCTGTTCCAAAAGGGCTGCCCCTTCTTTGCTATGAAAGGCCTGGGCTGTAAGCCAGGGACGGAGGTGGCGGATCATGAGACTCTCCTGGAGCTCTTAGTACAGGCTTCTTCCTCCACTGCATTTGAGAATCACTGTTAGTACCCTCTGTAGCCTTCGTTGTAGACACTAGTCAGGTCTCCTGGTGGTCCTGGAAACGACTGAGCAGACAGCCCAGCCCAGCTTGTATCAGCTAGTGAAGACTAGCAACCCCCTCTCTTCTCCCTACCTGTTTCCCCACAGCTGAAAAGAAGGTATTGTGAGCCCAGTGTCCTTGCTGCAGAGATTGGGAGACGTAAAAGCAACGCCCACACCGTGGTTCCTGGTTCATAGTAGACCAGAACAAATATCAGTGTCTTCCTCTTTCTTCTCTGCCAGAACATAAAAATGTTTAGCCCATGTGAACTTCAATTCCTTATTAGTATTGAGGTGGAAGTTTGGAGTTTATAATTTTCTTTTTTGTACAATGATATGCCTCTTCTCTGTGTAGGAACACTACTAGAAACTTCATTATTTTGTTTTAAGCACCATTTTCTGTGTTGCATTTCTATCGTGTCACTTTTGTAAATACATTTCATTTTGAAAGAGTTTTAAAATACTGAAATAGACAGTAATTTGTGAAACTTTACTTAGCTGTAGTAACTATTTCGTGGGATTTAAAATACATAATAATTTAGCCCTGAATATTGAGCCACAAACATACTATTTGTTCATATGTAGACTTATGCTTTATTTAAAAGATTGAGATCACAGAATAATCTCCTTTAAAGTAGAAAATGAGCATATATTTAATAACTAGTAACATTTATTTATTTTTTGTCCGTCGTGTGGCTTGAACTCCGGGCCTGGGTACTGTTCCTGAGCTCTTTCCACTCAAGGCTACTGCCCTACCCCTGGGCCTGGGCGGTTTCCCTGAGCTCTTCAGCTGAAGACTAGTGCTCTACCACTTGAGCCACAGCACCACTTCCGGTTTTCTGGTGGTTAATTGGAGATGAGTCTCACAAACTTTCCTGCCTGAGCTGGTTTTGAACTGCAATCCTCAGATCTCAGCCTTCTGAGTAGCTGGGATTATAGTCGTGAGCTACCCGTACCTGGCTTAACTAGTTACATTTATAAGCAGTACTTTTAAAAATGATCCTTACTCAGTTATAATAAGGAAGCACTCTCCCAAAGTAAGTAAGATCATAATGATTATATTTTGAAAAATAAAAATCTTCGCAAGATTACACAGACTAAAGTAACTATGTAAGTATTCAGTGTGATGCTTTATATATATGCGTATATATGATATTTTTTGTCTTCTGGAATAATAGCATATTTTATTAAACACCAATTAATCAAATGGGAAGATCTTTTAGGAATTTGGCCACCAGCTATGTCCTTTTTATAAACAATTTATTTTTATTCTCATTTTTCAAATAATGTTTATTTTTAACATGTTAATGTAATACATTTTATTATGTTAATATAATGCTTCTAATATTAACAAAGCCTTATTCAGTATGTTTTTTCTTTATTACTTATTGAGAACTCAATAAAATCATGGCATTGTACTTTTTAGACAACAAAAAGAAAATCTAGTAAAACATGGCTAAATTTAAATCTTCATATGTGACTGCATAAAGATGATGCTGCAGTGAACTTTAGATAAGGACATAGAGAGCTAAACTATTTGACATAAAATAACCAAGGCAATGTATAGGCATGTACATGTCCATTATGAGTATTTCTCTTCTCAACAGTCTTTCATTAGCAGTATTTGTAGTCTAGCCATCTTTGTGTGAAAGACTTCTAAAGGCACAGAACGCTCTGTGCGGCCATTGATTTTCAGTGATTAAAGCAATAAAAGACCTGAAGACTCTGCCTTTGGTTTCTTTCTTAGGTGGCTCAGCATATGGATGACATTCGCTATGTGACAGTGACTTATCACTGTTCCTTGGGACCCTTGACGGGTTCTTAAAATAGACTCATCTAGTCAAACACCTAGAATGGTGCTGTAGTTAGGGTTATTACTGTGTGTGTCCCCTGTCTCTTGGAGGAACAAGAACCTAAGTAACATGCAAAGAGTCTCTCATTGTTGCTTCTGACTATAAAAAGAGGTCTTGCTGAGAACCAGGAGACTTTCAGTCCTGTTTCTCCTATTTGCTTGAATGTAAGTGATGGTGGTTCTTTTATCCAATATTTTCCTAATGCTTTAAGATTTTTTAAGCACATATATTTACTTTTTGAAAATACTAGCTTGAAGCACTTTTTATCTAAATCTCACTTTTTAAAATTTTTTATTGTGATTAATAGAAGGATTACATTATATTGACCAGATAGAAGGTGTATAACTTCACAAACATTGATACCCTTTCTCATGACATGGTCCCCATTTTCCTCCCACCCTCCCTCCATTCATCTTGATTTCCCCCCTTCCCTATCCAATTTCAAATAACCAATTAAGCGCATATAAAATATATCAGATAACAAGGTAAAATATTGTAACAATATGAGATAACCAAGGGATGGCAAAAGAGATGAGAGATAACATAGTACATTAAGGACAACAGTCACTCATTATGTGGCTTTTGTTTCCTTATCCTGGAGGTCCTTACATTTAGTGTCATACTATTTGGCCTTATGTCTCTAGATCTAAATCTCACTTTTAAATATATGTTTCCAGTGCTTTGTAGCTAAAATGACACTAGAGGGCAACTTGACACACACTCTTAGCACTGCACTCTGTAGTGCACAGGAGCTGTATGTAGAGTTGCATTTCATTCTGTCACTCAAGTCCATATATACTATATGTGAAACATGAAAAACAAAATTATGTAGCAAAATTTTAGTACCTTGAATAATCCTGTGTGAGATGTTAGATTATATAGACTGTGATTACATAAACTGAAAATGAAATAAATACTAAATATTAAATACTGCTTTTAATTTGCTGATAGTGCCTTTAGTATGTTGTCAGAATTTAGTAATTTGTGTTTACAGTCATATAAATGCAGTTCTTATTCGAGCAATTTAGAAAACAATTTTAAAGGCACAGAGCTTAAAATATATGATAGTGTAAAATGTTACATTAAACAAAACTGATAATATTAAGTCTAAGAACTTTCACATATTTGAGGAATAATTAATTTTCCAAAATGATTAAAGGTAGCCCTCTTTTTCATCTTGTGGTTTTCCTGCCAATGTTCTCTACTTCTATGAAGATGATCTTATTTGTCTTGCCTATAGTTATATCATGTTACATCTTTTTCAGCAGGCAAAAAGTGCTCTTTCCTTCAGTCTGACTTTTTCCCAAAGGGATAAGAAGAAATTAAAGAGACAAGCAAAGAAGTTGATTTAACACATTTTCTCAGTCTCAGTCCATTTAAAAAACAAAAACATTTACTGTCTTCCTAGTTTCTTCCCTAATTTTTTTCCTTAAAACAGGGGAAACTGTATTTTTGTGTTAATTGCATGCTAACATGAAAACGGTAACTACTTGCAGTCTCTGTACTGAATCAGAATTTCACCAATGAGAGCAGTAGTGTTAGCTTCTTTTCGTATTTGATGTAAGTTCTATCTGGTACTACAATTCTCAGAGGCTTCTTAAAGACATAGACAACCTCCTCCTACACACACCTCAGAATTTTCTGCTTTCACATTCAGTTATAGAAATAGTTTCTAGATTCTCCCTAAACTTGTCCTGGTGGTTGGCTTCGGTTTTTGCTTTGGCTTTTTGCTTGTGTTAAAAGCTGAGTACATACACTCTGCCTTTCAGAGAGTGAGGAACAGGAAGATTCTGCAGCTCTTAGGTAAATCCGGGCTTTGCCGTGATTGCCCCGCCAGGGCTCCTCCCTACCGCAGGAACTGCTGTGGTTTTGTCCATATCATATTTCTGCCCTTGCTGATCTCAGAAATACTTAATGGATTCTGTTAATTATCCATGTTTTGTGGGGGAGAGAGGGAAAGGGAGAGGAAATCCAAGATGCGCATAAAGCATGTAGTCTTGAAGAGCAGGTTCATGTATGCATTTCTTCCATTCTAGATAGGGCATTGTCATTTCAGGAAAAACATTTAAGAAATTTAAATCACAGTAATTTTTGTTATGATGGGGGACATAGAAAATAAAATTAAGTTTCGTTATATGAAGTTCTTACGTTTCTAGGAAGAATGTTAGGATTTTGTTTTTTCAGAGAAGTTGATGACTGTGTTTGTGCTAGTGAAGTGTCAATCAAATTTACAAGTAAAACATAGCCAATTATGTGAGTATCTTTTCCTTTACCTGACATTTTTGTGAACCTGATTTTTCCTAAAATCGTGGTATTATTTTGTGCTTTAGACTTCACAATCACATTGAAAAGTTGAACGAAATTTATGGAGAAAAATGGTAAAATATGAGTATTTGAAGAACTGAGTTGTTTTTAAAAAAAAGCCTTTACTAAAACATTTCAGACAGTGCTGAGTTGTACAGGTATAAGTCATAAATGCTAGAGTAGATTTAAACTGTTAGAGTGGGTAAAGTAAAATATGTATGAGCCAGTATTC
This sequence comes from Megascapheus bottae, assembly GCF_031878675.1. Classification (NCBI taxonomy): domain Eukaryota; kingdom Metazoa; phylum Chordata; class Mammalia; order Rodentia; family Geomyidae; genus Megascapheus; species Megascapheus bottae. The sequence goes on from NC_143521.1 coordinate 52,982,063, forward strand.
TGGTCATGCACTTCAATTTTTGGTATAACTCTTCTTTGAGGCTTCATTGACATTTTTTTTTTCCTGTTAAAGGCAAGAATGACCTTTTCGTTTGAGAGATGACCCCACACAGAAAACTTCTTACCTCCCAGAACTGCATATTTCAAATTCTGGAGAGTTTCTTAACTTATGGTTTCTTCGTTCATATATTTGACTTCTTTCAAGATAATTCTGCCACTGATTAACTTCACATATGCATTATAAATAGGGTTTTCTCTTTCCAGATGAAGTTAAGCCTTGCTTCTGGCCAAAGTGACAAATGCCACCATAAGAGTACATGTAGGGAGAGCTCTTGGTATCTTTCTCTGGGGAAACAAGTTTGTCTGTTATTTCCTCTTCTATTGAAAGCAGTGTATTTATTATACTAGAAACACCAGGTATTATTTGTCCCGTGTCTCCTCACCATGCCGCTCTACGTAGCGTAGCAACATTACAACCGTCTCTCTTTCTTTCTCTCTTGTAAATCAGACCGAAGGGAGGAGCACTTTCACTTCTTTATAGAATGGAGTGTGGTGGCACAGGGACTCCTTGTGGTGAGTAAACCCTGATTTTTCCTTCTATATCCTTGGCCAAATTGACATCAGCTCAAATATTAAATATATTACAAAATAGCAGTGTAGGCCGGCAGAACCATGTGGGGATAGACACATTCTGAGAAATGCAGTTCCCTGTCTTTAAGTACCCTGTTCACAAAGCTTTGGCGGCGTTGGTTCAGGAAGGGTTTGACCTAACATGAGAACCACCCCCTAAAATGATCATTAATACATCACCCCAACACCATGGCCACTGGCTGAATTTGGTTGCTTCCATGTACACATTTTTTATTTTACATTATTCAAATACTGAATGTAGCTTTATAAAACACATTATTTCTTTCTAAAATGAAAAATTCGTAAGATTTTACTCATTAACTTTTAAGTGTTGAATGATATATCAAACTTAAAATTGAAAATATTTTGTTTCTCAGTTTAAAGAAAACATCTTGATCTTTCTACTTTATTCCAAGTTACTTTAAAATTATAAAGGTACTTTTCTTTCAAAAATGTGAGCCATAGCTGGGCATGGTGGCTCACACCTATAATCCTAGCTACTCAGGAGGCTGAGATCTGAGGATTTCAGTTCAAGGCCAGCCCCAGCACTAAAGTCCATGAGCCTCTTACCTCCAATTAGCTAATAGAAAACCAGATGTGGTGCTGTAACTCAAGGGGTAGAGTGGTAGTCTTGGGCTGAAGAGATCAGGGACAGTGCCCAGAGTTCAAGCCCCATGACCCACAAAAAATAAAATAGAATAAAAAAATTAAATTAAAAAAATATATATATTGCGGGGTGGGGGTAGGGGGAATTTGGCCAAGTGGTAGAGTGCTTGCCTAGCATGCACAAAGACCAGGGTTCGATTCCTTGGTCCCACATACATAGAAAAAAGCTGGAAGTGGTGCTGTGGCTCTAGTGGTAGAGCACTAGCCTTGAGAAAGTCCAAGGACAGTGTTTAGGCCCTAAGTTCAAGCCCTAGGACTGGCAAAAAAAAACAAAAAACAAAAACAAAAAAAACCATGAGCCATGTTAAATATCTTATTTCAGTTCTTCCCTCTTCCAATTTCACTGGAGATGTTTTGAAATAGCAGAGAGATCCAGTCTATATTTTATAATGAAATAACATTCTGATAGCCTGATATGTTTTGACACTAATGTGAAATTGTGCAGGAATTCTCCCATTTCTTTTGTTCACTTTTATTGAGCAAAAAGAAAAATCTTCCTTCCTGACCTTTTTATCTGCTACCAGTTTTTAAATTAATTAGCAAACTACTAAAGACACAGAGAAAACCCTACTCATTCTCTAAATTGTAACTCTGTTCCTATAAATCTTGAAGTCCTTTAAATTATAAATTCTCAATGATCAAATTGCCAATTGTAATAATCAATCGAAGTGTCTATAGGAATAAAAATTTGGGGAATGTAGAAAGTTTGGGGTTTTTTTTTATTTTAAAGTTCTGTTGGATTTTTATTTTATTTATTTATTTATTTTATTTTTTGGCCACTTCTGGTGCTTGAAATCAGGGCCTAAGTACTGTCCTTGGGCTTTTCTCAAGGCTACAGCTCTACCACTTGAGCCACAGCACCACTTCCAGCTTTTTCTATGTATGTGGTACTGAGGAATTGAACCCAGGTCTTTATGCATGCTAGGCAAGTGTTGGGAGCCAGAGTAGAATCAAATTGTACCTTGATCTGCATCAGACCATGGCTTTATTGTCTTATTGTTTTATGGCCTTATTCTATTTAAATTACCTGAAATTTACCATATGAATGTAACAGCTGAAAGTTCCCTGGTTGAAAGAAGGGATATAAGGTGGAGTTGAGAATAAACAGAGCAGTCTTTACCTGGGCTGCAGACATCCCAGACCGGTGTGTCTGTCTCTCTTCTATTTTTTCCTAGTCCTTGCCCCCTATTTCAGGAACCCCAATCTGCAAACCCTGGTTTGCTGCCGGCTGGCCCCAGCAGGCAAGTACTCTACCACGAGGCTAAACATCTGGTCCCTGTTGGATATTTTTTATATTACCCCAACATGCAACGAAACTACTGATCTGAACTGAATTAGATTAGTGAGATTTTACTTTATCCAGCATGTTGCACTTGTGATTTTCTGGCCTTTGCAGAATGAATTGCCAATAACCACTACTGAATAACTGTGTTTATGAAGAATTTCAGCTTAAAGATTACTCAGAAGCCATTCTAGGTTGATTGGCAGGGCTGTAGGTAATCTTCTTAGAGTTTGAAATGCTTCTCCGATTGTCATCTAAAAATACCCTGGCAGAGAAGGAACAAACACTGTGATTAGTTCCAGTTGCTTTAACTGGCTAGATTTACATGTGAACTTAGGTCTTTTCTTCTGTGGGCTATGAAAAATACAGGTATCCTGCAGTATTCTACCTTAATTTTTCATCTTTCCTATCTCAAGGGTTCTAATATTTGTTTGTTTATTTGTTTTTGGTGGTGGGGCTTGAACTCTAGGCCTGGGCATTGTCCCTGAACTCTTCAGTTCAAGGCCACGGCTCTACCACTTGAGCTACAGTGCCCCTTTCTGTTTTCTGGTGGTTAATTGGAGATAAGAGCCTCACGGGCTTGAGTGTCTGGGCTGGCTTTGAACCTCGATCCTCAGATCTCAGTCTTCTGAGAAGCAAGGATTACATGTGTGAGCTACTGGCGCCTGGCCTTGGTTTTACTTTTTATGTTAATAGAATTTGTAACAGTCAGTTCAGTAGCAGCCACTTACTAGATTAGCAATGGAAGCGCTCATCAGAGCACATAGTAAACAGATGGCCGAGAAGCCAGTGAGTGCATTTTGTCACTTGTTTTTTAACACAATATTTTTTCTGATGTTTATATATAGTGTTAAATTTTACTGAAAGATAGAAGACACAGAGTGGTTGACTCATCCAAATTTGGAAGTTTATTTTCTAAAAGTTTTGAAGATATGTGATAATGAAGAATTTGTCTCTAGAACCAGATGCCAAGATTCCAAGCCAGTTCCCCCAAAGACTACTGTACTCACTATGTGGCTTTACAGGCATGTGCTCACTTACTCCCCACCCCTCCTGCAGGATTGGGTGGTGAAGATCTGTTCTCCACAGGACCCCAGTGATCTCTCAGGGGGATTCCCCAGGGAAGCCTAGGACATCAGTGCTTGCCATGTAGTGATGAAATTATAGCATAGTTTCTGCAACTTGTCTTTTCAACCTAGCTTAATACTAGGTAAAATAAAACTAAACTTACTTTACTTTTTAACTTCTATATTTTAGCTTATCTTGCATGAAATGTGATGTGTTATTTTGAACATAAAATGTTTGGTAGACCTAATTGCTACCCAAAGTTACAAATACAATCTTCCTTTGTATATGTACTGCCACATTGTTCCTTTGTTGCAAATATGTTTATAAATAAGAAATACATTTAGACATATATCCAAGAGTCTTTTTATCTCTTAAATGAAACTACATTGAGATCACTTAACTAGATAGCACTGTAGTACCAAAAATTATAAGTATAATTTTCCACTGTAATAGTTATCAGATTACTTAGCAACTAGCAATTTTATTATTTTAATTTTGCTTTCCAGTCATCGAAGCATTTAAGATATAATGTACATTAAGGTAAAGTATTTCTAAGCCCAGTCACCACTGCCATTTGCTTTGATGACTATTCAGCAGCACCTCTGGCCTCTACACACTAAGTGACAGTACCGCTCCCATCTCCCAACCCTGACAAAATGATATTTCCAGATGTTGCCATACATCTTCTTGGTAAAAATCTTTACAGGTATAACGCTAGTCTACAATGTTTTGCTTCCATTAGGAAGGATAGCAGGGGAAAAGCCATAGATTTGTAAGATTTTTCACAATGGAAATACATCCATATAATTTTATTACTAACAACTTGGTTATTACTACTGTACTTAAGGTACTTCTGTACATAAGTTATCTCCTATAGTTCTTAAACTCAAATGTCCAGCTATTGGATCTATATGGTTCTCCGGGTACTGAGCTATGCCCATGTGTCTAGGAGGAAGAGCAGCACCAGTACTTCGTGGGGGAGGCGTGGCAGGTGCACCATCCGCCCACTGATGCCTCTCATTTTTTCCCTGGCCCTCAGAGGGGAGACAGACAGTTTGAAGCCACGAAATGTCTCCCTCCGTGTGTACCAGAATTAGAAATATAGTTCTCTCGTCAGAAAGAACAGATCTCCTATTCCCAGTCTTGTATAGAAGGAGGGCATAATATTATCATTAGATAGTCCTTGGCAGAAACCTGTGCTCTGAGCTGGGTGTGGGAGATGGGAAATGAAGGTCTCTTTGGTCTCTGAAGAGAAAAGGGCCAGGATCTATGTGGAAGGAGAGGGATGGTATGGAGAGAAGTCAGCGTGACATAAAGATTAGTCTCCTGTGGCCTTGATGGACTTGTCTACAGTCCTAACACCAGTCTGATTTTCCTCTCTGTTTCCACATGTGGTCTAACTTAAATTCTAGGCTGTCTCCCACCTAGGCTCAAGGATGGCTTCCCCCTTGCTTGTGGTTCTTCCTAGATTTGCTTCTCTTCAGGACTCGCAGGTTCCCATATTGTGTGAACAGATCAACCAAGTTCATTAGTGACATCATTTTACCTTGTAGTTCTGTGACAGCTGCTTACAAAACCATACATCATCATCATTACCATGTTGTGCTGTGTCTCAGAGAATAGTTTGGGAGACTTAGAGATCCTAGGTTGGTCTTCGAAAAAGAGCCCTGATCACAGATCTGGACATGGACTGGAAAGAGCTCCAGAGTATAGGAAGCCAATAATACAAGCCAGTAAGAATGAGCAGGTGACTTGGAGAAGTTACTGAGCTGTTTGTTGCAGCGCCCAAAGGAAATACTCAGTCCTTGTTACTGAGTGCATAGCACAGAAGGCTGGCACTGACACCATTTGTCTTGAGGAATGAGCCTGTAGAAAACATACAGAAATTGTATACCCAGTAAAAGAATTCAGTTTTGTTATCATAAGGGTGATCTACACCGGGTGAGTTAGTTATATAAGTCAGGTAACGAGTACATTTCTTTCTGGACAGTGTAACCCCTTTCCGTGCTCTCCCAGTGTTTCTATCCCGTCTCTACCTATGCGTTGTGTAGTTCCTTCTCAACAGTGTCTAGTGCGCTTTTTAAACACACTATTTGTTCCATGTCAACAACTATGTTTCCTTTTGCAATTTAGGTTTAGTTTCTCATACTCTAGTATCAGAAATAAGAAATGCTTCTTATATTAATTATGAAAGATAATTTTAGGTTGCGTCACAGAGAACTAACCTCGGTAAGAACTATTATTGTAAATCAGTACAAATAGGAAAGGCAGATGATCCTTAACCATATAAAAAGAGATACTGAGTCTCCTGAAACAAAATACTACTGAAGCGCCACACTAGAAACTGTTTTTCACTTAGGTAGCCACACACCGGGTACCATGGACTTCTGGCTTCCTTGTCTCCTTACTAGCAGAAGCTGTATAGGAGGCATGGCCCCCAGAGGGAATGTCAGCTGTTTCTACCAAAATGTCACATGACCTGAAAACTCTGTTTTAGGAATTTCTCTTATGGATGCACTTCAATTCATGAGGCATAACTTAAACACTGTGCCATAGTGTGTGGTTGCAGAGGACTGGAAATCTGAGAGCATGTGCTAATGAAGTATGCTAATGAAGTATGACTGGTAGTATGCTACCATAAAAATCTAAGTTTATGAATCAACATGGAAAAATTTGCATGATGTTAAATGAAAAGTACAGTGTATATAACAGCATTACGTAGGAAGCATCGATAGTCTCCAGAGCTGCAAGAGTGCACATAGGCTTGTCACCCTCAGAGAAAAGCGCTGCTTTCCTGGCTCTTCAGCTAGCACTTGGCTCACTGTGAGTGTCCTGAATTCTAAGTGTTATTCTGGTTTAACTTGGCTGACATTTTCATACTATTAGGAAGTAATTCCTTTTGTTTGAAATCTTAAAAGAACAGCATAATTGTCAATGTCATTTTGTGCTAATGTGTGTCCAGTAAAGATGGCTTATTTTGAGGGCACATAAAGTAAAACTTGTATTTTTGTTACTTCTTGTGTGTTTCAGGGACAGGCGTGTGCTTCAACCTGCCCAGGTGTGTGACATTTTGAAGGGTGTCATTTTGGTGATCTGCTATTTCATGATGCACTACGTTGACTATTCCATGATGTACCACCTGATAAGAGGCCAGTCTGTCATCAAGCTGTACATCATCTACAACATGCTGGAGGTAAGCGCACTAGAAACCAGTCTACCTGCCACCTGCACAGATTTGGCCAGGCTCGCATCTTCAAGTCTTCTTTCCAGTAGAAAAGGTGCCTGGGATGGAAAATACTTCACTACAATTCTAGTAAAGGCACTTCTGGCATTACCATCACTCAGGAATTCCACCAAGATGCAGATTCAGGTGTAAGGCAGCTGAAGAGCCTGTGTTTCTAGTGAGGTGACACATAAGCTAGGAGACACCTGGGGCCAGGTCTTCCTGCAAGGTGTTCTTTGTCACGTGCAGTGAAAATTCCTGCTGCCTGTACATTTCTCTGTTTTCTCATATTATTGTAAACTCATGTTTACTTTGAAATTTTTGTTGGAAGTTTAAAATTTTGCAATACGAAGTGAAAGATATGATCATGTCTGCTTGCTACAGTAAATTCACATTATAAATTGCCTTAAAGGTTTTGCATATTTGCCCAGTTTGTCTAAACACCCTCCTCCCTCCCTCCCTTCTTTCCTTTTTTCCTTCCTCCTTTCTTTATTCCTTCCTGCCTTGCTTTCCTCACTTCTTCCTCATCCCCTTTCCTTGCTTTTTTTTATCTATAGAGCTGTCGTTTAGAAGGTGTCTAAGGATTGATTCCACAATGTAAGGCATGTGGTTTCAGCTTCCTAATGAGTAACTCTTCTTTAGCAAATGTTTAATTGACACTTCCTAACTGACAGAACACTGTCTTTGACCTTGAGGATCCAGTGATGAATAGGCTGTTCTCGTGGAGTATATATTCTGCAGGTGGGAGACAGATAATTAGGAAGCTGTTCATAGATGAATAGGATCAGGCTAATGCATCAGAAACCATAGAAGACATAAGAGAAAGAAAGTTGGTTGGGAGTTTGGCCTAGTGGTAGAGTGCTTGCCTAGCATGCACAAAGACCTGGGTTCGATTCCTCGGTACCACATACTTAGAAAAAGGCTGGAAATGGTGCTGTGGCTCTAGTGGTTACAGCTCTAGCCTTGAGAAAGCCCAAGGACAGTGCTCAGGTCCTGAGTTCAAGGCCCAGGACTGGAGGAAGGAATGAAGGAAGGGAAAAGAAGGAAAGTTCTAGCAAGTCTCTTCTACAAGGTGGCCTTTGGCTTACTCCGGAATGACATAAAGCCTTCCTTTTCTTTTTCTTCCTTTTCCTTTCTATGCTGTTCTAATTTTAAAGAGATACCTTTCTTGTAATATCCAACAGAATACAGCTGCATTGCATATAAATATTAGGTGTGTATAGAATGAATCATGATAAATTTATCATGAAGAGTTGGTTTGAATCTGGCTTTACAATGCTAAAATTGTAGGAACTATGAGTTTTATGTGCTTCTTTTTTGCCACCATACAGGACTTCCCTTGCAGCAAACAGCTAATTAGACAAAGTAATTCAAATTCTGCAAACATTTTACTCACTGTGTGCCAGAGAATAGAGACAGGTGGATAAAGAAGTAAATAAAGAAGATCTTTGATCTTTAGCTTACCTTCTGCTAGGAATTTTAAAATCAGGTTTCCAGTATTCAAGTTGCATCTGAGTTTTAGTAACATCTCCAAATCAACTATTGACAGGCATTTTCTTACTGCTTCTCTTTGTAGGTAGCTGATCGTCTGTTTTCATCATTTGGACAAGATATATTAGATGCTCTCTACTGGACAGCAACAGAACCTAAAGAAAGAAAAAGAGCCCATATCGGAGTGATCCCTCACTTTTTCATGGCCGTTCTCTATGTCTGTATCCTTTTAGACTTACTGGAAATTCTAGTCAGGGTGTATGTATTTAATTTGGTTAGCTGTTTCATAGATTTAAAGATGTCTGTGTACATGTATAAATAAGATGAATGAAATGTCTGCTTTGAGAAATGGTTTATTGTAATTAGAAATTAATTTCAAGAGCCTTGTGTAGGTATGACTGTTCTTGCTGTAATGGATTATAAGAGAGGGCTCTATAAAGACAAAAGTAATACAGTTATCTATACTATACATTTATAAAGCTGTTCTTGTACATGAGTCATGACTCTCATAGGACTGTGTCATATATATTTCTTGTTGTCAGTGACACTTGAAAAATTAGTACTTGGGAGCAAAAAGACCTAAATGAAAAGATATGAGGATAAAAGCTTGTTGCAGTTTTAGTGGAGTAAAACATTCTGAATTATAAATTATTATGTATATAATATGAATATAATCCTGCCTGATATGAGTTTATTTTTTAACATTTTTTGCTGTCTCATATTCCATAACAATTAAGGAACCAAAGAAGAAAAATACTCCCAGGCTAACTTTTATTATTCTCTTTTAAAATTCAAATTATCATAATGCAAAATATATGCTTCTCTCATTATTTGCTGGGTTTTTTTTTTTTGATGCTACTGCTTGAACCATACCTCCAGTCTTTTTTTTTTTTTTTGCCAGTTCTGGGCTTGAGCTCAGGGCCTGAGCACTGTCCTTGGACTTTCTCAAGGCTAGAGCTCTACCACTTGAGCCTCAGCACCACTTCCAGCTTTTTTTCTATGTATGTGGTACCGAGGAATCGAACCTGGGTCTCCATGCATGCTAGGCAAGCACTTTAACCACTAGGCCAAACTCCCAGCCCCATACCTCCAGTCTTATTTATTCTATTTACTTGAGAAGACTCTGTGGTCATGGTTGGAGGTATGGCTCAGTTGGTAGAGCAGTAGCCAGCCAGTGAGTAAAAGCATCAGGTACCCAGTTCGTGCCTGTCTCAGACTCAGTAAAGAAAAGATTCTCTGGTCTAAATAAATGGATACAGAGATTTGTTGTTTTATATCGTGTGATACATTTATATTATTATACCTGCTCCATGCTCCATATATGCCCTGTCAGATATATATCACCTATTGTAACAGAAAAAGGATAAAATATTTATGTAAGATTTGGTTTAGAAAGTACAGTCATCCCCCCTTACTTTGAAATTTTATAGTTATTTTATTAATGTGAAAATAAGTCGAGTTTTCCTTGACATACTGTCAGTTTTACATGCAATTCTCATAATGGTTCAAGCAACAACTCTCAATGTAGCTTTTAACTCCCACAACAAGTCACTGCTTACTATTATGATGTCTAATAATGTAAGTATGAGATTTTGTTTTACATATTGATTATAAAGATACTTAAGCAGTAATTCTGTGGATGAAATGAAATTGTTCTATATGTTGTTTTTTCTCTAGGAAGTTTTTGTATGTAGCAAGCCAATTTTTAAACTTAAGATGATGAAGATGATATTTCTGTTTACTATTTCAGTTTGTTGAAATTAAAGGAAGTGTCTTCAAGAAGTTTGAAAAGAACAATCTCTTTCAAATGTCAAATAGTGGTATGTACAACTAGATTTTATTTGTATCTCTAAATGAAGTTAATGAAGAGTTATTCTTCACCATAAACAAAATACTAAACAACATTTTAGGGGAAAAAATTGCATTTTCTAAAACAAATACTTAGTGAGAAAAGGACTTTTTCCCTACTACTGTTGCAGAACCATGTAGGTAAAGGTTGCATAAGACCTTGGACCTTCTGTTCAAAAATTAATTCAAAATATTTTCTTGCCATAAACATAAATGATAAATGATAAAAATCAGAATAAAGGATACAATATATAAAAGATATACACATACCTTTAGTCATTTTTAGAGATTGCACAAAAGTACTAACCATTCAAGAAATAAATAAATTGGACTTAAAAGCTTGTGCTCATTAAAAGAATTAAGAAAATGAAAAGGCAAGTCACACTACTACAAGATTTCAGATGCTTATAACAAAGGATTTTTTTTTAATTCCTGAATATATTAAAACTTCACTAAGCTAGGTGTTGGTGACTCCCGCCTATAATCCTAGCTACTCAGGATGCTGAGATCTGAGGATTGCAGTGTGAAGCCAGCTAAGGCAGGAAAGTCACTGAGGTTCTCCCCAGTCAATCACAGAAAAAGCCAGAAGTGGTGGCTCAAGTGGTAGAACGCTAGCCTCTAGCAAAAGGAGAAGACAAACAGTGCCCAGGCCCAGAGTTCAAGAGGAGAAGAAAATTCAGCTAATCCATTTTGAAATGAGAGTGCAACTTACAAGTGAGAAAAAGGTTGAACAGACATTTTACAAAGGATCCATGAATGGCCAGAGAGTTAGCATTACTGGAATATCACTAGAGAAATACAAAGGAGAGTGAAATGAGGCATCACTTTACCCCCAGCAGAACCAGCAACTCCTGGGCCCACCAAGGCCAAGTTAGTGAGAAAGGGTGCAAAGGAACTTTCTGGTGGTCAGAGCAAACATTTAGAAATGTAGATTAAAAAAAGAAAAACTAAGTGAGGAACAATAGCAATAAATGGAAAAGTAGCAGTAAAGTTCGATCATTCTGCTGGGCCACAGTGGACCTTAGATCTTAAAATTCTGAGAAGTAGTCGATGCTCTGTATTTCTGTTAGTATTCCTCTCTCTCACATGCATACAGCCAAGTGCTGTGAAGTTGAAATGAAAGAGGAGGGAAAGAATGAAAGAGTTCAAGGAGAAAATTTTTTGCTTGTTCATCTTGCTCAAGGCTACTGCCCTACCACTTGAGCTGCAGCCTTACTTCTGTTATCTAGTGGTTAATTGGAGATAAGAGTTTCATGTTCTACAGTGCCCGAGCTGGATTTGAACTGCCAATCCTCAGCTCTCAGCCTCCTGAGTAGCTAGGATTACAGGCGTGAGCCAATGCGCCTGGCTTAGAAATCATATTTTTAATTTATGTTAATAACTTGCTTTGAGTAGCTCTCTCTTTATGCAGCTTTAAATTAAAATGAGCATTGAAGGTTTTTAGTTTTCCTATATAAAAAGTCTTGAATTTTTGTTTTGTTTTTTTTCTTTCTTTTTTTGGTCAGTTGTGGGGCTTGAACTCTGGGCTTGGGTGCTATCCCTGAGCTCTTCAGCTCAAGGCTGCCACTCTACCCCTTGAGCCACAGTTCTACTTCTGGTTTTCTGGTGGTTAATTGGAGGTTAGACTTTCACAGACTCTAGTGCCCCAGCTGGCTTTGAACCTCCATCCTCAGATCTCAGTCTCCTGAGAGCTAGAATTATAGGTATGAGCCACCATGCCCAGCAAAAGTCTTAAAATTTTAAGGAGGAAATTGTAAGTGGTTTTTTTACTTTCTTATATAGGCAGACCCTCAAAATTAATATCCTCTCATATTAAAATTTTACTATTTTAGTTTTAAGAAAATAGCATGTTGATAGTGTATAAATATTAACTCAAGAAATTTAAGGGTTTATTTTGGCTTAAATTGGTTAGTAATTACTCCTTAAAAAGTTTTGCTTTTTGTTGTGAGTTGCATTGTTCATATTATAGTGCAGATTACCTTTTGGTTTTATAAGAATTGCCTGTGGTATCTTTTAATACTCCATTCCTAGTTACTCTGGCTATACCTGTGAAAGTACAGCCCTACTAGTAATGTAACAGGGCAATGAGCCTAATAATCTATATATCAGAAGTACCCTAATTGTTAACCACTACTTTTTAAGCTCAAGAAGGTTAAAAGAAATCATTCTCATTTTAGTAAAATTTGTAGTTTTCTTACTGCATAAAAGTTAATACCAATCAAAATTCTTACTGGCCCCCAGAATTTGTTAATTTTTAGTTCCTACAATATTTTGAAATTGCCTACTTTTTTTTTTCTTTTTTGTTTTTTATTGTAATTAGTAAAAGGGTTGCATGATATTTGCCAGATAGAAGGTGCATTAATTCACATACATTGATACCCTGAAATTGCCTACTTTTTTAAGATTTATTTTGTTATAAATATGCTCATAATAAAATGGTTTTGTGGCCGGGAGTTTGGCCTAGTGGTAGAGTGCTTGCCTAGCATGCACGAAGACCCAGGTTCGATTCCTCAGTACTACATACATAGAAAAAGTCCATAAGTGGTGCTGTGGCTCAGATGGTAGAGCTCTAGCCTTGAGAAAAACCCAAGGACAGTGCTCAGGCCCTGAGGCTAAGCCCAGGACTGGCAAAAAATAAAATAAAATGGTTTTGTGAATTTGAATTTCAATTTGTTGCAAGGTTTCTGCATAGACAGCTGCTGTATGTCCAAGAATCAGATGTTAATTTACTACTTTTTATTACATTATTAGAATTGATAGAAGTTGCTTTGTTTTATTTCAAATAATGTTCTACGGTATTCTATGTTTCTCAAATCAATCTCATTCCAGAAAATTATGTAATGAACTTAGTTTATAGTAAGTTCATTTCTTTATTAACTTTATTATGTACATCAGAAAGGGATTGCACCTGTATAGACATAAGTTTGTAAATAATTGTACAAAATTCCAATTAAAAGTACATTGAGAAATGTAATCTCTTGAATTATGATCCAGAGTTAACTGTCAGAAACTTTTCTTTTTCTTTTTTTTTTTTTTGGATGGTCATGGAGATTGAACTCAAGGCCTGAGCTTTTGTGTTCATGGCTAGTGCTACCACTTTGAGCCTAAGGCTGCTTCCAGTTTTCAGGTTGTTAATTGAAGAGGAGTTTCCTGCCTGGTCTGTCTTCCAATTTTGATCGTCAGATCTGTCTCATGAGTAGCTAGGATTATAAGCATTTGCCACCAGCGCCCAGCAAAACAATTCAGTTTATCTGACTTCGATAGAAATTATTGAAGGGAAATCTTTGACGTTGCAAAATGAACTGGACATATGATCTTGAACTGGGCAGAACGTGTGCACTTGACTTCCATACAATTGTATTGTGTTCTCCAGGGGATAGGTGCGCTCTGCACCTTAAACCCATGGCAGTAAGGTTAGGTCCCCTGACATGGCATTGCATAAAAAAGGACTACAGTTTTGTAAGTAGAATGTCAATTTGTGTCCACCTAGCTCAGAGAATAAAGTTGAAGCTCAAACCCACAGGAAGGAAAGAGCTGAGCTGCCCTAAAAAGGAAGGTCCCTGCAGCTGACTGAAAAGTAGAGGGGCTTTGGGAAGGCAGACACAGTAATGGATAACTCATTTATAGAGGCCAGGGTTTTGCCATGGAGCAGAGAGTCCTGGATCATGTTACTCTTCAGTGGAAATGAGAAAAGAGGAGGCATCGGGGTGAGGTTACCTACAGAGGTAGCACAGTTGGATGTGTGGGTGAACCTGGTATTACTAAAGGAATAGAATCATATAAGACACCAATAGGAAGTCTCATTGCTTTTGAGATGGGTGGGATGTGAATGATCGCTTTCTAAAAGTGTGTAGGTATGTACACTTGCTACAGGCATAGATTTAACCCGCCCTATCCCTTAACTGCACAGTACTTGTCTTCATAGGAGAAAAATAGCTGCTTGAGAAGAGAAAAGCATTGTAGGTCATACTGAAATTGGAAGGCTCACAGGCTCCGCTATCCTGAGCAGAGTCAGTGAGAACCCTCTTCACCATTAGCTGGGTACAGTGCTGTGAATCTGTCATCCCAGCTATGTGGGAACCATAAATAGGTGTGTTGTGCAGTCCATGCCAGCCCATGCAAAAATACAAGACCCTATTCAAAAAATAAGTAAAACAGATTAGCGATTTGGCCCAAGTAGTAGAGCAGCTTCCTAGCAAGCTGGTGCCCTGAGTGAGAATTTAGCTTATTAACTTACAGTTAAATATTACAGTGAAGCCTAATTTTGTTTATTTTCTCCAAAGTTCTACACACATTCCAAAAAAACTCTTGTAATATTGTATTCTCTTAGCTAAGGGCTTCATGAGGTCTGCACCTATGTTCTTACCTGTTTACCAGACTGCAGATGTGGGACATGAGGGCTTCATATTACCCAGAGTCTTGTATTTACTTCTTGCTTCTGTTAATTTTTTTCTATAAAATCAAAACATCTGTCACAATTTTCTGAAACCACTAGAGGAATTTAATAACCCAGTCTGAGCAGATTAATGCTTTGGATAATTTTTGAAGTTTGTTAGAAAAATTGAATATCCATGCTAGAACTATGTTGGAGAAAGAAGGAAATAGTTTGCCAGTGTGATTCTAGGCCATCTATGATGTATATATGTATATTTATGTGCATTTATATATAAAATATTGTATACATACTCTGTATGGATACTGCATCCATTGTTTGAACCAACTGCAAACTGAACACTAAAAGAAAAAAATTGCACCTATATTGAATATATGCATTTTTCCCTAAACAGTTTATCTCTCTACAAACATTTTCATTGTTAGACATTACCAGTAATCTAGAGATGACATAGGACATGACTGTGCATAGCTGTATGTGAATCCTAAGATGTTTTATAAGAAACTTGAGCATCCTGGGTTTTGTAGTTGAAAGGCTTCTACAACCAATACCCCATTGACACTGAGAGACAAGGTTATTTATTTTGTTTACATTATAGAATAATTTTTCCATGTTTCAACACAGTTATTTTATATATGCTTTGTATTATTTGTGTACATTATGGTATTTATATGTTGTCTTTTTTAGATATTAAGGAGCGTTTTACAAATTACGTGCTTTTGCTAATAGTGTGTTTAAGAAACATGGAGCAGTTTTCTTGGAATCCAGGTAAATAGTTGTTCACTAATTCGGCACCTTGTCATACTGCTCTTAAGCCAAAATTATTCTTTCATGTGGCGCAAAATGAGCATTGTGGGAAGCTTGCAGCAGCTGGAAGTTCCACTGTTTGGATATCGGCAATCCCTGTTTCCCAAGAACGAATGGAGTGTGTCTCCTTGGCAGATCTGGGACTGGTATGGGGCTGGCACTTCGCCATGCGTCTGCAGCTTGAGCTTGGAGAGCACAGCCTGCATACGGTGGTTATCCAAAGCCAGTCCCATCAGTTTCAATTTAGGTTCTTTTATCTCTAACCCATCCTCAGAATGAGGAATAAATAAAATAGGAAAAAACTAAAGAAACAAAGTATAGAGAAATGTTACTACTAATATGAGTCTCTGAATCCAGGCTAAGAAATTGTCAAAATTCCGTGAGCTTCCATCATGCATTCAAGTCCGCAGACATTCACTGAATGTATGTTAATATGTACAGTCAAGGACAAGAAATGTGATGCTGAAAGTGCCTAGAATTCTCACTCAGTAGCTGGAATTGGTAATTCCAACACTGATGCCAGCTCAGTGAGACCTGGTCTCTTACTCAGATAGTTCAAGGAATTCGGAAACATTTTAAATGCCTGATATTTCTGTACAACTTTGTTCTTAGTGTTCCAGAAAATTTTAATTCATTCCTTGTTTTCTGGTATCTGTGGAAAAACAGAAACAGAGAAAATGATCTTAGAAATATGTTCCCAAAGATACTTTCTTAGGAAAATCATAAAGGCGGGTACTAGATTTTACAATGACATCATGGCTCATGTTAGGAAATCTTCTCCCTCCACTCCTATCTGTACTGGGATGCTTTGGGAACCAGGTCATTTTGATGACTCAGTATAACTAGGTCAGCTCAGTGTCTACAAAAGGCAGAAGGGACATGTGTGCTGAAGCCTATGGGGCATCAGTGACCCAGTGCTAGGTTTTGCAACAAAGGACAGAGGTTGTGAAGTCATATTCTTTCTGATGATCTGATGATCTCATGTCTTCTCTTCACTACAGTAGCAGCTGAGCCCATTCATTCCCTTACTTTTAGTGGGATTTTTTTTCTCATTGTCTTTTTTTTTTTTTAAAGCTTCCTTTGATGGAAGCTTTACCTACTAAGTGCCCAGGATGATTAGTTACATAAAAGTAATGTGCTGTACTGCCCTGTACCATCACCTGCTACTTGGAATGTATTTGTTGAGTGAATTATCTTTAACCTGGTCACATGTAGTTCTTTTTGATAAAGGTAATAGTTAATTCTACTTCTCCCACACCAATAATTGAAAATGTGATTTTTCCCTGTGGAGATTTCAGATTTCTCATAGCTTGTGATACAGATTCTACTCATTTTAAGAGATGTAATTGTCTCTCATTTTCCCATACTTTTCAGATCATCTGTGGGTGTTATTTCCAGATGTCTGCATGGTGATTGCATCTGAAATTGCTGTGGATATTGTAAAGCATGCCTTTATCACCAAGTTCAATGACATTACTGCAGATGTATGTATTTCAATAAATAATTCACTGTACAAACTTGGTTTAATCTAAAGTTATAGATGATAATAGATTACTACTGAAGCCAGAATTTTGTCTTTTTAAACATTACTCCACTAGTGGAAGTATTTTAATCAGTCATATTGTGCCTATTTTGGCTGGGTTTTAGTTGTTTTTTAAATTTTCTATTTAATAGTTGCCTTTTTTGTGCATGATTATAAATAGGTTTTCTAAGTTTTAAAAGAGCCATATATTTTGTGAAAACTCTTTGATGGAGCTTTGAGCGGTTTGTTTTATATTGTGACCCAGTCCCATAGAATTTCCGGCAATAGATACACAGCTGTAGTATTGCATATGTAGAGAATTTCCTGTGTCATCTCTCATTGCTGCTTCAACCCCCGTAGTTCAAAAGGTGTCTCAGATTTGGGAGGGTGTGTTATTAATAACTTACACAGTGTTCTTATTTCTCTTTAGGTCTACAGTGAATACAGAGCCAGCCTTGCTTTTGACCTTGTTAGCAGCCGGCAGAAAAATGTAAGCCTCGCCTGAAATTAACTAAACATATTCATATGGAAGGAGAAACTATGTAGACTTAAATCTACATAGATGGTAAACATTAAATAACCTACCGCTTTGGCCTCATTATGGTAATTACAACAGTTTGTATTTGAAGCTTCTGTGAGCACTTAGATTTCCACATTGCTTTGCTGAAGCACGTGAACTGTGTGTGCCACGTCTCCCTCCCGCTCGCCCCTCGGCCGTGGGGCGCTCTGGGTGGTGATGTGTGGACAGTCTTTGCAATGCTGCCTAACCCCTCCCTCTACAGGCGTACACTGACTACAGTGACTCGGTGGCCCGCAGGATGGGGTTCATCCCTCTCCCACTCGCTGTTCTAGTAAGTCCATGCTTTCTTCTCTTCCGTAATGATGAGATAGCTGTCACTGTGTGTTAGTCAGGGGGTTCTCAGAAAGGTTGTTTTCACAAGACCATCTAAAAATGAAAGGTAAAGGGCTGGGAGTTTGCCCTAGTGGTAAAGTGCTTGCCTAGCATGTACAAAGACCTGGGTTCGATTCCACATACATAGGAAAAAGCCGGAAGTGATGCTCTGAGGCTCAAGTGGTAGAGCTCTAGCCTTGAGAAAGTCCAAGGACAGTGCTCAGGCCCTGAGCTCAAGCCCAGGACTGGCCAAAAAAAAAAAAAAAAAAAAAGGAAAATAACTTTGAGGAAAAGTTTAAGTTACTGCGCTGTCCTTTTTAAGCTGTCCAGTAGTCAAGCAGAAGGAACCATTGGTGTACAGTGACTTCGCCCCTGAGTCGCCCCAGGGCTGGTCACTCACGTGACCCAGCAGCCGAGGTGTGACAGTGCTGCTGTGCGGTGGCCATCCCACGTCCAGGCACTGGGGTGGAGGAAATGGTTAGAAAAGGCCCAGCTAAATATTGGGATGCTACTCACAATACCAAAGCTTTGTAAAGAAGTAGGCCCAGTAAAGTGTGGTAGGCCCAATTGAGACATTTTGATATTTGAGATTCCCTTTTTATGTGTACATATGCCAATCCTGGGCTGAACTCAGGCCCTGAGCACTGTGTCGGAGGTTTTTTTGTTCAAGGCTGGCACTCTACGAACCAAAGCTTCGCTTCTGGCTTTTTGGTGCTTAGAGAGATAAGGGTATAATGGACTTTCCTTGCCTGTGCTAGCTTTGAACCTCAACCCTCCTATCTCAGTCTCCTGAGTAGCTAGGATTATACACATGAGCCATTAGCACCTGACTGTGAGATTGCCTTTATAAGGGGTGGGAGGGTAAGGGGAGGGGGAAGCATTTTGGAGCTTGAATGTAGGGCCTGGCCACGGTCCCTGAGTTTTTGTACTTACCCTACCACTAAAGCCACAGTTCCACTTCCAGCTGTGTGTGTGTGTGTGTGTGTGTGTGTGTGAGAGAGAGAGAGAGAGAGAGAGAGAAGGAGGGAGGGGGAAGGGGGGAGGGAGGCAGATTAATTGGAGATGAGTGTCACAGACTTCCCTGCCTAGGCTGGTTTCAAACTGAAATCCTTAGATCTCAGCTTCCTGAGTATCTAGGGTGTGAGCACCAGCGCCCATGAAGATTATCATATTTTAAATATATATTTTTCAAAATTCTTACAATTGAAAATTCTTCCTATTCTGCCCAGAAAATATATGTGGAGGAGGAGGAGCTATTTTTGTGGGGGGGGGGTCCTTTTTTTTTTTTTCTTGGCACTGGAGCTCGGACTCAGGGCCTCAGCTTTTTACATGTATGGCTGCCTCTCTGCTCTGTGAGCCATACCTCCACTTTGGGCTCTTTGCTGTGTAGTCAGAGTTAGAGTCTCCCAGACTTTCCATCCCATGCTGGCTCCAGTCCCCCATCCTCAGATCTCAGCCTCCTCAGTAGCTAGAATTACAGGTATTACAAATCTGTAGCTACTCTCTCCAACTTAAACAAAGGTCCCATGTTGGACCCTCATGTTACAGTCAGCATAAAGAAATCCATTGTTTAAATCTTAACTTTTTTGTTGTTTTGGTTTGTTTCTGGCTAGCTCATCCGAGTTGTAACCAGCTCAATTAAAGTACAAGGAATCCTGTCTTACGCCTGTGTCATACTCTTCTATTTTGGGTAAGATTGACTATTCTTGAATATGTTTTAATTTCATAGTAAATTACCAATGTGAGGAGTAATGGAAGCTAATAGCACCCAGACAATACTTCTACTATTCTATTGACTTTACGTTTTACTTTGATCTTAATGAAATACCTTGATGTTTCTGTTTTTGGCAGTACTAAGATTTGAATTCAGGGCTTTCTGCTACTCCACACATACTTTGGAACATCCATCCCTTTTTGCTCTTGCCTTTATTGAGATAAAAATCTCACTTTTTGCCCAGTGACCCTCCTGTTTTATACTTTCCTCTACAGCTGGGGTAGCAGGCATGTTGTGTTACTGCACTTAGCTGTTGGCTGAGATAGGCTCCCAAACTTTTTGACCAATTTGTCCTTGAACTTGTGATCCTCCTTATCTCTACCTCCTAAATGAGGTGCTACACCTAGACATATGTTCTTCTGTTAAAAAAAGAGCTACACAGGTGGCTCATGCCTGTAATCCTAGCTACTCAGGAGGATCTGAGGATCAAGGTTCAAAGCCAGCCCGGGCACATAAGTACCTGAGACTTATCTCCAATTAACCTCTAGAAAATGGAAATGGAGCTTGGCTCAAGAGCAGGGCGGTAGCCTTGTGCTGAAGAGCTCAGGGACAACACCCAGGCCCAGGGGTAGAGTGGTACCTTGAGCTGAAGAGCTCAGGGACAGCAGCACAGGCCAAGTTCAAGCCCCATGACCCACAAAAAACAAAGACAAAAGCAAACAAACAAAAAACTCTTGTTATTTTTCTATATTAAAAAACAAAACAAAACAAACAAAATCCTTGGCCAGGCACTGGTGGCTGACATTTGTAATCCTAGCTACTCAAGAGGCTGAGATCTGAGGATTGTGGTTCAAAGCCAGCCCAGGAATGACCAGTCTGTAAGACTATCTCTAATTAGCCACCAGAAAACTGGAAGTAGTGCTATGGCTCAAAGTGGTAGAATGCTAGCCTTGAGCTAAAGAGTTCAGGGTCAGTGTCCAGGCCCAGAGTTCAAGCGCCAAGACTGGGGGGAAAAAACGCCCTTGACTTCGTATTGTTGCCACATTGAGTTATTAGCATATATCGTATCAACCCAAACATGATAGATACATAAAATATGTCTACGGCTGTTGTAGCGTACATTCTGGTTAAGAGTAAGCAAACAAAGCAATTTAAGGTAGTCATAGGTGATTAGAAAACTGTAAGAATATTTGTTTTGCCATTGTTAGTTTTCTCAAGAAGTGAATTTAGGCTGTTTACAGAGGCTATTCCTATTATCCCAACTACTCAGGAGGCAGAGGTAAGGAGCTCAAGGATAGACAGAATACAAAAGGTTACCAAGACCTCATCTAAGTAACTAAGCTGAACGGGTGATGATTGTAATTCCAGCTGTGAGGAAGGTATAGGTGGGAAGATTTTGTCTGGAGATAAGTCATCACTTGTCTGAAAGGAGGGGCTGAGGATAGTTTGCCTTGTATCATAAGATACTCATCAATAAGTTCTGTATTTCTAGAGCCTCAGGTTAATTGCAAAGTGGCTGAAGGAGAAAATGGCTCAGATCAAAGAACAGAGTTCAAAGTCTCCAAATTTTGTCCTGCTTTTAGTTATTTCATGAGTCAAATAAGGAGTCAGTGTTGTCAGCCAAAGCAGTTCTCAGACTTCTAGACACTGACTCCAGACCCATGCTCTGGCTCCCACTTCTCTTAGCTACTACCTTGTAAATGGACCTTGTCTCTGTGATTGGCTGCTGCTTTGTAAATGGACCTCGTCACTGTAAGGTGATTGGTTGCTGCCTTATAAATGAGCCTCACCTCTGGTGATTGGCTGCTGCCTTGTAAATGGACCTCGCTCCTATACACTGAGGTCCATTCACCAAATAAAATAAAATGAAATGGCTGGGACTTGGAGTACATACCCAGAATTACCAGCTGCTACAGGAATTACTACTACAGTATGGAATTACAAGTTTATTTTCTTTATTATTCGTCATGTGAACTAAACATTTTATATTTAAGAGTATTATGTAGAACTTCCAACTAGTAGACTTTCTTAAGAGAAATGGTTTATGAGACCAAGTTTTTTCATATGATTTAAAAAAAAAAAAGTCTTGGAAAGCTTAAGGTTTGTGTACTCGTGCACCTGCAAACTTGCCCTGTGATTCCTGGGTCCTCACCCAGCCCCACACATCCTCAGCAGCCAGAGTAGGAGACACCAGTCTAGATGAACCCCAGCGAAGCTTTCTTTTGTTTCCCATTTTAGGTTGATATCATTGAAAATACTTAATAGCATTGTGCTGTTGGGGAAATCATGCCAATATGTGAAGGAAGCCAAAATGGAAGAAAAGCTCTTCACCTCTCCCCCGACTAGCACTCCAGGCAAGCCAGCCAGCAAGTCACAAGGCAAATGCAAATCCTCGCAAGGTATGTGTGCTTCCCTGCCTCCCTCCCCGAGCCCTTCCAGAGCTTATTGTCCAAAACCATCCTAACGAAAATCACTTGCAGCCACTTTTTCCTAGTTATTTGGGTTAATGGGTTAGGTTTTTGATCTCATCTCACATACACATGTGAACGGTGCTCTGTGCGTTTGCATTGCTCAGTGGGTGACTGTTGAGCACCTGTGTCTATCGGGCAATGTCAGTGCAGGGATCCAGCAGTGAGGAAACGACCCTATCTCTGCTCTGGTGGTTAGAAGGAATGAGAAAAAAGCACGCATCATAGTGGGTGGTAATAAAGTCCACTCAGGCACCCGTGCTTTGAGAGGACCTCAGCTTTGACTTGGACCTGAAAGGGGATCGGTACATGGCTTTGAGCAGAACAGAATGATGCAGCTGGAATTTGCTCAGATGTGTGCTTGATAGACCAGGAGGGCAAGACCAGAAGCAAGTACCAAGGCCAACGCTGCCTGCCTCAGAGCAGAGCGTGGCAGGAGAGAGGGACCCACTGAAAAACTGGGTCTACATATGATGAAATGCTTCTGGTTATCCATTTTAAATGATGCAGTTAATTTCCAGTTCACTTTTTATTCATAGCTGTTCTAAAAAGGGCATAGTGCCATGGTAAACATTGCCTAGCAAAGTACAAAGCCACAGGTTCAGTTCTCTGCACCAATAAAGAAATAAAAACAGTTCCTGGGTCAGTTGTCCCTAAGGCCAGGCTTAAGAATCCTAAGGTGTGGCTGGGAGTTTGGCCTAGTGGTAGAGTGCTTCCCTAGCATGCATGAAGACCCAGGTTCGATTCCTCAGTATCATATACATAGAAAAAAGCCAGAAGAGGCTCAAGTGGTAGAGTTCTAGCCTTGAGAAAGTCCAAGGACAGTGCTCAGGCCCTGAGCTCAAGCCCAGGACTGGCCAAAAAAAAAAAAAAGAAGAAAAAGCCTAAGGCCTAGTAAATAGTGGCAGGCGAACATTTGTTGGGTGTATTTTCTTTCTGCTTTACACTTTCTAGAGGAATAGATACTTCACTAAATCTAGTCAAAATGACTACAAATGGGAGGTGGTAGGATGCCTTAGAGTCCTGGAGGAGCCAGAGATCATTTTTCAGGTCTGTGGGCAGCCATATTAAGATACGGTACTAGGAAAGGAAAGGCTCTTTCCAGAATGCAGTGATTTTGCTAGCTGTGTGGTATGATCAACATAATACCCCTTTTTATATAAATTTGGATGAGCCAGGTGCAGTGGCTTTCTCCTGTAATCCTAGCTCTCAAGAGGCTGATATCTGAGGATTGAAGTTCAAAGCCAGCTCAGGCAGGAAAGTCTGTGAGGCTTGGCTCCAATTAACCACCCAAAAGCCAAAAGTGGTGCTTTGCTCAAGTGGTAAAGCACTAGCCTTAAACAAAAGAAGCTCAGGAACAGGGCTCAGGTACTGAGTTCAAGCCCCAGGACTAGCACAAGAAAAAGTTTGGATAAAGAAGCAAATTTGGTGTAGCATCTTAGTTTCATTATAAATTCCAGCTGTGTGTACAGTCTGCTCTTTGCTGAGCAGGATTCTGGCACTTATTTAGTAGCACTGGAAAGAGGAATGTTGATAGAACTCATTTACTGTAACTACAGGAGACTCATTCCCTAACTCGGTGGGCCTGCTTTCCCTTAGGCCTTCCCACAGAAGAAACCCTGCCTGCCTCCGTCACCAGCCAGCCCGCTCATCAAAAGGAAAATGTCATACCATTACTTGTGACCAGCAATTCTGATCAGTTTCTGACAACTCCAGATGGTGATGAGAAGGACATAACACAGGAAAATTCAGAGTTAAAACACAGATCCTCAAAGAAAGATTTGCTAGAGATAGACAGGTTCACAATCTGTGGAAACCGAATTGACTGAACCCAGAGTGGCTCATGCGGGGAAGAAGCCGAGCCCCGAGCAAATGCTGTGCTGCCAGGACAGGCAGATGCTAAATGGCACTTAAATATTTATTTAAAAACTTAAATTATTAATGACAAGCAAATCTTAGGATCTTTCTTCCAACACGTCGTGGTGTGGCGGAAGGTCAGATCACAGGACAGTAGTGACCTCCGGCCTTGGCTCTGGGCAACTTCACGGAGCACTTCCTCCTGCAAGGCCAGGCAGCTGCAGCAGCACTTCCGGCACCCGCAAAGCAGGGTCAGGTCCTTCAGCTTTGTCAGCCTGGGCTTCCAGTACGTTGGATTTTTGCCTCAAAGCCTCTGCAGCATAAGAACATACCTGGGAAACTGTGAAGCTTTTACCATGAAATACCTTTCCAGTCTCATGCTGTTTTCACAAACTGTTTTCAACCTTCATCTGCCAAAGCATTCAAAGTTCTTAAAAATAAGTCAAGATAAATGTTCTTACCACCAGAGTAATCCTTGAAGATACATCTGAATGAATCAGAATAAAGACTATCTTAAATAAGACTTGATGGATTGTAATGTTTTATAGAATACAAAACAATCCCTTTGTCAATTCATTTATTTATTTAAAAGAAAAAAATCAGTTAATGAAGGTATGCATCACTGAGAAAATGTTTTATCATTTTTCAGTTTACTCTTTAAAGCAAAATGTGATCTCTGTTATTTAACTGCAGTGGATAAAATAGAAATTTCTTTAGGAAAAAAAAAGGGGGCACTTTTTTTTTAACCTGAAAATACACAGCAGTGTTAACTTTTAAAGTACAGTTATCTGGTTTCGCTTCAAAACAAATCACTTCATCAGTTGAGGCTTTGGTGTTAAGTAGACTGAAAATTTGTAAGTCTACAAAATTCAAAACTGTTGACTTGAAATGGCTTTTTTAAGTTTTAAAAGTATTCCAAGTGGATCAAGCAGACTCCTGGCCAGCCGTCCAGCAACCTGTGGTTCACCTGTGTGGCCAAGGCTGTGTACTGGGGGATGTGCCAGTGGGGTGCAGGTGCTGTGCCAGGCAGGACCTCGGAAGATTAAGGAGTGAGGTGGGGTGGGTGGCGGCCTGCCCGGCAGAGGAGGCATTTGAAGGTGGATGTTGGGAACGGTAACCAAAAAAGTGCTTTTCTGTTTCGTTTGAGATGAAGTTTGCATTTCTCTCTTACCAGTTGGCAATCTGCATCATAGAACACATTACTTCCAACCCGCTGTTTTTTGCGACTCCTTTCTACATTTCTATAAAGATTTGACTACTTCTGATTGCAGAACTGTCTAGAAGATGGTACTGTTAACTTTACATTGTTCAATGTTTCAAGTTTGAAATTTAGCTCTCATGCAAATGTTTCAGGCATACTTACACAGAAGGCTGATTTGAAGTCATTAGTCTATACTGTGGATTAAATGCAAAGCAAGCTTAAATGAGTTGGCTTGTTCATTTGGAATATAAAAGTGAATTTTAATGTTTTGCACTAAGAAATCTGAAGATGAATGTTGAAAATATTGTACAGAAATGCCTTGTGAAACCAGAAAGTATTTTTAAGTTAAAAAAATGAACTTTTTTTTTTTTGGTTTGTGTGTGTCCAAATGGGGCCCTATTTGAAGCTATTCCTTCCCCCTCCCACCCCCACCAACTGAAGGGACAATGTTTCGGTGAACAGGACTTTGAACATGCCCTGGTCAGAGCAACAGCAGGGTTTGGGCTTCTTTCAGTCCCGCTTGAATTCTCTGTCACTGTGCAGTTGTTTTTATTTCTTCTGTAGATTCTGTTGGGAGTGTGGGAGGGTATGCATTTCTTCTGTCATAATGGCTTTCAGTACTAATTTTATAAGTGCATCTTGTGTGAAACTCAATAAATTCAATTTTGTAATCTTTTTTTAAAAAGGTCACTGCCTTTATTTTTGTGATGTTTTCCGCTACATCTGGTAGGGTGCATGTTTCCCACACTAGGGTCCAGTTTACAATTGCTAGGCCTGCCTCGTTCTGTGGTGGCCATTGTCTATTTGAATGGCCTGGTCCTTGATCATTGAGCCCTCTTGGCATATGAAGCCTTCTGCATTCTGCATGTATCATGATGCCACACCGTAAATGTGCTTTTCCCATCTGGAAGTTTGGGTTAAAAAAAAGAAGAAATTGATTAAAGCACACCATTTATCATTCCCTTACTAGTTTTCCCTTTGAAAGCAAAGCAAAGCACATCTACCCAGTGCCTTTCATGAATTTGTCTAGATTTTCTTGCATACTTTGGCAAAGTTTTAAGTAGTTGTACAAAGAAGTTGCCATTCAACAAAGCCGTTTATGAATGCAGTGCGTTTTGATCAATGTCACTCCTTTCAACGCTCACCACCCCTCTCAACTCAACTCTTCCCTCACTTTTCTTAATTTTGTACAAAATTATTGAATTTTTTTTGCCAATTAACAATCTGTGTACCTTGATCTGTGTCACCTTTTCAAACTTTTTTTTACCGCCTTCTATTTTTCTTATTTTTGTGATATATAAATGAATTTTTTACTCCATTCCTCTCTCCTCCCACTTCATTTATTTGCCCTTCCCCTCTTGGGCTCACCCCTCCCCTCTTACAAGTACTCACTTCCTGGTAATTTTTTTCCCCCATGAAAGTCAATATATTTTTATTGCTTCCCAAATTACCCTAACAACGAATTATCAACTATTTCAGTTAGGACTATATATCAAATACTTGTAGTGATTTGGAACTGTACTCATTTGTTTTTATTGGGGTAATGTATAGAGGGGTTACAGTTACATTCGTCAAGTTGTGGGTTCATTACTTCTCACACATTGATACCCCTTCTCATGTGTTCATCCCCATATTCCCTCCCCTACTCCCTCACAATCACTTGGTGTCCCCCCTTCCCTATTTCAAATATATATAATGTACCAGGTAACAAAGTCAGATAGGGTGACCACATGAGATTAACCATAAGGGGAAAAAAAGAGGAAAGAATATAGTACATTAAGAACAACAATCACAAAGATAAACCTCTCATTTCCATATTCTAGAGTTCATTTTGTTTAGACTCATCCTGTATGACCTTATGTGCATAGGTTTTGAGCTATTGTGATCCTCTGTTAGGAGAGTCCTAGATGTGTACTAATTATTACAGATGAAGGAAACCATGGAGCCTATGTTCCTTTGGGTCTGGCTTACTTCACTTAATATGATTTTTTTTCTAAGTCTTTCCATTTCCTTACAAATGGGACGATGTCATTCTTTCTGATGGCAGCATAGAAATCCATTGTGGATAAGTCCTGGTACATTTTTTATTGGGGTCTTGACTTTGTCTTTCTAAAGAATTAAACTATTTTATTTTAGCTCTCCATAGTCTTGTACTTGAGCTAATTTATTTGTAACCACGTATATCATTCAGATTTTATATTCACTATACATAAGCATGAATGAAACTCAGTATAAGCAACTTTTCAAAATTTATTCTACCACTGTTAACAGAAGAGATAGTTCATTCGGTAACTTTAATCACTGCATTTCAATATTCTTCAGCTTTGTGTAGTTTTTCCACACAGGTTGGTGTATCTCCTGGGTGGGGTGAGCAGGTCATCCCTGTCCATTGCTCACACGTTCTCCAGGGACCAAATGGCCTTTCAGGCCTACTTCAGTCCTAAAATTGAAAACAACAGTGTTTGTAACACTGATCTGTTTTCTCTTACTCCCTGTGTTTAAATTGAGAGGACTCTGGCTGATTTAGTGCTTCGCTAAAGTAAGAAGAAATCACTCTGAGCAATCCAACAGAACCCAGTCTCCTGGGCCGCAGGCATGGCTGGGCAAATCACTGCCCCATCGTAGACTCCAGTGCCTGGCAGCCACTGACAGCCACGTGGCAGTTGCTTACCCACTGGGTGTCAGCTGGAAGGCTATGCCATTATCAGGTCAGGACCTTGGCAGTAGAGCCTCTTTGTGTGCTGGAACCCAGGGAGATGCCTTGCTGTCCCCTATAGATGAATGCACCGCAAGTTCAACAACAAGGTAGGCTGTACATGAGACGATTGTAAAACTGAGGAAATGCGTTTAGTCCAGGTGACAGGGCCTGAAGGGTCCTGCATATCCGCCCACACTGCTGTACCAGCATCCACAAAGACCTTAGATCTCGACTTTAGAGAAACTAACTCAAAAATACATTTCTGAAAATACTCAAGAGCATGCTTACTCCTGTGTAGTGTGTGAGCAGAAACCCGGAAGATCTTTGTGCCTCCTTTTGCCAGGTCTGACTCCCACCACCATCCCCGCGCCCCCACCCCCACCCTAGCAACTGAGCGTCAACTGGCTCATAAATGGCAAAGTCCTATTTGTTCCCATACGCTTGTCAAACACCTTTCTTGCCCCTTTCAGGAAAGGCTGTGCAAGGAGATGTGGAGACAAGGTCAGTTAATAATCCACAGAGCAGTACAACTGTGGCGGAAGTCCACAGCGTCACTCAAGGGGGCACTGAAGCTCCCCCAGCAGTGCAGTTCAAGGGGGTTATACTGTTCATCCCTTGCCCAGGCATCCTGGATGGTTTAAATGCCTCTGTGATTCGATTGAAGAGGAATGTACCAAGGAATGATCGTCATTGAGCGGGAGGAAATCAGCTTTGGGAAGGAGTTCTAGGGGGCTGGAACGTTGCATCTGGGGAACAGCATCAGCAGTGTGGAGAAACCAGCATTTCTGGTCTGTGTGTGAACGTTTTTTGGCAAGCTGTGGAGGAGGGGCATTCTGGAGAGCAAAGCTGGCGCCATTTTTAGCTCAGTGACTGGAGAGTGAGTAGACATTTTTCAGACTGGTCGTCCTACCAAGGGGGTAGTTTTGAACCCTCACTTCTTTTCAGTGATACTGTTCTCTTATTTTCGATATGTTTATGTTAGGACATAAATAGGCAGTCAGGACTAGCTAGGAAGGCTAAGGATGGACAAGGAAGTGAAGTGCCTAACAATGTCTTAAGAACAGCTGCTGTAGCCCTAACACCTTGCAATAGTTTCTGGCATGCAGAGGTGGCCAATAAATACTTATTGGGTGAATAAAAGAGGAGCCATTTGTAGAGGATGTACAGTTGAGCTTCCTGGGGCTAGGGGAAAGACTAGGACTTAGACCTCAGACCCATAAGAAAGGGAGGAAGAGCAAGGCAGGCAAGAATGAAGCAGGGTCTGCAGCAGGCTACTGTAGAGCCAGTAGAAAGCTTCAGGAAGGGAACTCCGTCCCGTCCCTAGCTCTAGGTGATAAAGTCAAGGTGCCATGTGACTCCCGATCTGTCATCCCCAAAGAATAGAAGGAGAGAGGAGGGACACAACCCACGGGTTCAACACACAATGCATTGTGGGAGATTTCGTCCCTCTTTGCTTTGACCCTGTAGACCCAGAAGCAGGCTTTGTCGCCTGCAGTGCAGGCAGGATCCCTTCTTGGAAGTTTATGTTTCCGTGGACAGCAAAGATGATGTGGGTCAATGGCTGCATATTTCAGAGGGTGACCTGTGCTGTTGAGATAACAAGGCCTGTGGTAAGACTTGCTGATTTCTTAACACTGAGTGCTCAAGAGACACCGCTAAAGGCAACGGGCAAGACCTGAGCTAGAAGAATTTATGGAAAGGCTGGCAAGTGCACAGATGCTGAGGTGAAACCTCCTCACAAGCAGCAGGTTTAGAATGGCAAGGAAGACTTGGGGCACACTTGAAGTGACAAGTGGAGGGATGAAATCCTGGTCACCAACCCTGGGGACCAGGAGGACCTAGTTAACCCTGGCCCAAGAACCAGGTAAAGAAATAGGTTAAGAGGCAATTGGCGTGGAATGGGAAAGGTCAAGGCAGAGCTGATTATGTGGCATGAGCTGAGCTTCGACAAACCCCGAGTCACACCAGGGGGGTGTCAGGAGCTCCCCGCATGGCCCTAGTAAAGCAAAGTCTACTTCTGTCATGCCTTCCAACCTCCTTCAGTGATCCAGACACACAAAACTGAGCCCAGCTTTTGTCCATCTGTGTCTCCAGGAATGGACGCTGCTTGGGAGAGTCTGGTGTTATTTCTCACAGGGGATCAGTTCTCTGAGTTTGACTGGTCCTCACTCCAGGGACCACGGTGGAAAGGGATGATCTGTGAGGCCCATGCTGAGCAGAATCCTAGCTGAGCTCTCCAGGGATCGAGGCTAGGCAGACATTGCACAAGCTGCACGAGCTGAGTCACAGGAAATTCTTTTCACAATCAGTCACCTAGGTAGGAAGTTCCAGGGCCAAGATTCAACCTTCACCCATGTGACCACAGGACCAGTCCTTAGCTACAGCATACTCTATGGAAACCAGGACATCTCTGCACACGAGCTGATTTTTTTTTTCCGACATCATTTTCTGACTAAAGCATACACACAGAACAGATTTTCCATTCCTTCTGCCTTCCTTTCAGTTCACATTTTCCAGACTCTCATATGATTCTAATTCTCCATAGATTGGCTTTGCTGCAAGTTATTTTTAGAAATGGATTATGGATGGATTGTTCTGGTTATCCTGTTTACATTGTAGAAGCATCATTTTCTTCCCTAAAGGAACCATGAAGCGTGAAAGAGAACAACATAGATTAGTGAGATGTCCAGAAAAAGAGTTTCTCCATGACCCCTGGTCCAGCAATATAGGATGTTCAAATAGAGCTGGTGAGGTCATATGATCAAAGCTCAGAATTAAAGCAGAACTTGCCAGTGTCTCTTCTTCACCTTGGAGAAGTACCTCACCACATCTTATCCTGATGCTTGTTGTAGTAGAGGTCTTGGCACTGGCACCTGCCACTCCTCAAAAAACACCTCATAGTTGGTTGTGGAGGTGGTGATCAGTTGTCAATTGCCCAGAATGTCTTTCTGACTGATTTGTGCTTGCTAAGGAAGGTTTGTCTGGAGTGTTGCAAACTCCTGTCTTGTCAAGGGAGGAAAAAGTAGTTTACTTACAGGAAATCCCATTTTACTTCATCCATTCCTTTATTCCAAAGGATCCTTTTTCAGGTACCGCAGTGCATTTAGGACCAACAGCTGTTCTCTGACTGAGCTGGGCACAGATATACACTCCAATAGTCCCAAGAGTCTAAAGCAAGCCTGTCTCAAAGAATAAAGGAAAACCATCATAACAAATACCATCCAACATGCTATTTATGGGAAAGATGGAGCTCTATTATTTATGTCTCTGTTATCTTGACAGATCAATGAAAAATGGTGGTGAGTAAATATACAAACCAGATCTCTTTTCTCCAGGGCTTCCCTGGACAGAGAGAAAAGATTCAGACCCATGGCTAAATATTTGCATTTTTGAAGGGTGTGGAGATTTTATTTTCATCAGTGATGTCACCTGATCAATGCAATGAGCTTCTTTATCCCTCCATCATTTTTCAATGGACAAGATCTGCAAAGATGAGATGATATGCCCCAAGTCTCACCTTATACATTAATAACAAAAACAAGATGGACCCCAATGCAAGTCTCTAACCCACAACCTCTGGGCTGATCCCACCACAACCCTTGAGGAGAGCACCCTGCCGCCACTGTAAATTAAGTTCTTCGTGATTTCCTAATTAAAATGGCAGTAATTAGCTGTGTCATTATAAATGACTGATAGCAAGATAGTCTTTCCCTCCACACCGCAAAGCTCCTTTGTACTTCCTAATTAGGCCAGGAAATCATCCCCCTGGCAAGCTGACCTCATAGGAAAGCTGAGGCTGTATCTGTAGCATCCCAGCTGGGAATTGAAATCTTCTAGGCATGGGTGAACTCAGAGCCTTCCAACTCCTGAGTTTCACCTTAGGGCAGGCCATTTCCCTTTCTGTTGTTTTCATCAAGTGGCTCTTACTATCTGTACATATTAGTTGTTTCCATACATGTATGTCATGTGCTTTGATCACATCTACTCCCTCTATTACTCTTTCTTTTTTTTTTTTTTTTTGCCAGTCCTGGGCTTGAGCTCAGGGCCTGAGCACTGTCCTTGGACTTTCTCAAGGCCAGAGCTCTCCCACTTGAGCCTCAGCACCACTTCCGGCTTTTTTCTATGTATGTGGTACCGAGGAATCGAACCCGGGTCTTCATGCATGCTAGGCAAGCACTTTAACCACTAGGCCAAACTCCCGGCCCTCTATTACTCTTTCTTATCCCTCCTCCCCACCTTCTTCCCCTTTTACCTCCATAGTAGTCTCTTTTTTTCTTTTATGATACTAGTTGTCTTTGGTTTGGTTTGGTTGGTTGGCCCCAGGCATCCACAAAGGAGAGGAAGACATAGGGTACCTGATTTGTTGGCCTGACTCATTGCACTTATCATCATAATCTCCAGTTCTACCCATTTTGAGCAAATAAAATTTTATTTTTATTTATTTATTTTTATTTTTTGGCCAGTCCTGGGGCTTGAATTCAGGGCCTGAGCACTGTCCTTGGGCTTTCCTCAAGGCTAACTCTACCATTTGAGCCACAGCACCACTTCCAGCTTTTTCTATGTATGTGGTACTGAGGAATCGAACCTGGGTCTTCATGCATGCTAGGCAAGCACTCTACCACTAGGCAAAACTCCCAGTCCAAATTTTATTCGTTATGATGAGCAAAACTCTACTGTATGTAGATCATTCTTTTCTGCCATGTTCTTTCTATGTCCATTGGAGCCCACGCTTGATTTTAATCTAAAAAGTCAATACACAAAAAAATGGAAATGGTAAAGTTACAATTTTGATAAAGTGTGAAAAAAACTACATTACAGACAAGAGTATTGCAATACAAATTAATATGACAGTGCCCAATGAAATAAAATGAAGGGTGCACAAAAAATAGGTTCCTGAAGGCATAAAGGCATATGGCTTGTAATTAGTAATATAGAATCAAATAACTTAAAATTACTATTTAAACTTGTTTGTTAAGCACATCATTTGAAATATGATGTAAAAATCCATGTTAATAAATTCTTTAATAAAAAATTACTATTTAAAACAAAAACAGGAAACTCTCTTGCCTACCAAATCAGTGCAAAGATTTACTAAGAAGTATAAAACCACTGTCAAAAAGGACTGTCAGGATTTTTCTGCTTTTTGATAAATTAGTAAGACTTTTTTGGAAAACAATCTGAAAGTAACACAAAGTCCAAAGATAAGTAAAGTAGCTCAGTATAATTAGGAGTCTAAAATGATAAAAAGCACAAGAATCAGAATCAATAAAAATATGTTTAGCTATATCTTCTATGATTTGTTAGTTATTTACCCTTGGCCAGGTTTCAGTTACTTGGTCTATAAAATAGGACTAAGTAAAGTATCTGATCCCTCTTGTGAATCATAATTATTACCCTACAATGCCATGCCAAAGGAAATAAAACTTCTGTCAATTGCTAGACCTTTTGGTTTTTATGTTTTCAAAATTATAACCTTTGTTACCTACAGCTTACTCCTGGAAAACATCTCTAGCAAGTACTTGGTTTTTGGTTTGGGTTTTGGTTTCTTCTTTGAACTATCATAATCTCAGTTGTAAATTTTATAAGTGGTACCATTAAATCTGGTGCTAGGAATAGCCAAGGAGATGAATCCAAGACACACCTGCACAGGAAGTTATAGTCCTTAACTTTATGAATGGCGAAGCAGCATGGAGATATCTGTGTGGGAACAAGAAGTGCCAGGCTGGATTACCTGTTTACAGCCATGTGTTACATCCACCACTTTTTATCCCTCTCTGCTTCCCAGCCTCCCTTTCTCTCTCAGAAGGAGCAGCAGAGGTTGTCTCAGGACCTCTGAGCTCAAGTTCCAGTTCTGCCGCTGGGAGAGGTCTTCCTGACCCAGCAGTAACATGACAGACACCCTGAAGGCGCTCTCCACATAGCCTTGTACATGGAGGCAGAGGCCTCAGCTGGAGAGGGCTCTCTGGGAGCCCTTGGGAGCAGGGCACAAGTTACACACCCGGCCCTGGCAGCTGCTGCGCCATCCTCACTGCACACCCTCGGGGCCTCTTGGTTACCTTAGCAATCGCCTCTGTCCCAGAGCTGGGGGCAGCAGATGGGACCAGCTGGCAGCAGGACCAGGGGTGAACTGTTTCTCTGCCAGGGCACGAGCCTTGTGCATCTCTGAGGACTTTTACTTCTAGGTCAGGTGGAGGACAGTGGCTTTGAGATGTCATCTCGCAGGGACGAAACTTGTTTCCCTTCCATGGGTGCAGACACACGTCCCCTGGTATCACTTAGTCTCCTAGCAAGTCTGGCCAGCATCCCAACATAGATGAAGTAAACTGTTTTTTTTTTTTTTTGGACACATAAAAATTGACAGAAAACTATGAATGCATGCTAAATTAACCCCCCACAGACATACACACTTGCATTTTTAATGTACAGAAAATTCTATTCATACAGGCAGACAACAGATCCATATTTTTAGAAGGCTTGACTATAGGTTCATCGCAGTGGGCATATTTGATTTAAAAACAGTTAGATCTTCAAATATTGGAGATGAAGTTCCGCCTGCCTCCACTGACCAGGGACTAATTTTTCCTGATCTGCTGTTGGCCTCTTGAAGTCATTATGCCCCTTGGCAGCTGGGTGGAGCCCAAAGGACATTGTATGAGGTATCAGGACAGAAGAGGAAGAGAACAAGCCATATGGCCTTGAGGACGTTTCTAGATCTCCTTGAGCCTCAACTGAGTCTCTGGGCATATAGAAATCACAGACTCTTCTGGATCTTCCTCGGGAAGTTGCAAGAAGATCTAGGAAGAAGTTCTTGGATCAAGCCATGAACTCAGCATAGATGTTTTATTTCTATAAAAGGGACACCCTAGGCGCTATTAACATCTATCAATAATAACACATGGAACTTCCCCTGACAGAAAGTGAGACTGTTCCTTTCAGCATGTCTTGGTAACATTTAGGCTGACATAATTGACATACACTGAATTGTCCCCCCCCACCCTCTCTCTCTTCCTTTCTTTTTTTCCTCCCTCTCTCCCTCCTTTCCGTCTTTTGCTGTGCTGGTCCTGGAAGTTAGATTTAGGGCCTAGGTACTGTCCCTGAGATTCTTTTGCTCAAGGCTAGCACTCTGCCACTTGAGCCACACCACCACTTCCTGGTTTGTTTATTTGTTTGTTTGTTTGTTTTAGTAGTTTGTTGCAGATAAGAGTCTCATGGGCTTCCCTGCCTGGGCTGGCTTCAAAATGCAATCTTCAGATCTCAGCCTCCTGATTAGCTAGGATTACAGGCGTGAGCCACCAGCCAGGCTGGATTCTTTCCAGACAGAACTTTATTCTCACAGTTCTCTTGACTGGGAAGTTCAAGATCTAGGTGCTGACAGAGAAAGATCAGGTGATGGCTCACTCACTCTTTGGTACTTCTTGCTGTGTCCCTGCATGGTGGGAAGGGCCAGGGGTCTCTCTCCACGACTTTGAGAGGACATTAATCCCATCCTTGAGTGTTCTGCTCATGTGTAATTACCTCCTGAAGATCCACCTCCTAATTCCTTTGGGATTTAAATTTCAACTTGCAAATTTAGGGGACAAGAACATTTAGGTCTTAGAGCAGCTTCCAGTGCATATATTATGTCCTGGAAATCAGCAATACTTTTTGGACCAAGTGTTAACCTTGAGGATGTAAGAGAAAAAGAAAGCAAAAGAATAGAAAAGTGAGTATGCCACTAGATGCATAGTTAGCTTCTGCCTGTGCAGATCTATTTACACGAGAAAGTGAGTCTATAACTCCTTCAGAACACTGCATTTGTTTAGATCTATTCATGAAAATTATTCTGAAGGCAAGAATGATACAGATGTGAACTAAGTCCCAGATATTAGAGGCAAATTGCAATTGTGGTTTTCCTGTCTTTCCATGACATGAAAATGCCTCTCTGTTCATCTGAGAAATGGATGGCTTTACACAGCCAAAGCACATGTGCTTTGTAATCCCTGCAAGAAAATTCAAAAGAGGAGTGACACTTGGGCAAAATCAAGTGTGACTCAAGATGCAGGGACCATGGGTTAGTACAGGGGAGCCTGAAATGACATTGAAATCCTGTGTCTGTAAATCCATTCTCACTCAACTTTGGATGGGCATAACCAAATATATTAACAAAAGAGGTACTTGCAAGTCCCAGGAATTTTTGTTGTCACTATGATTGTAATATAGAGCCTGATGAAGGTTGGAGACAGGAAGCTAATGTGTGTGTGTGTGTGTGTGTGTGTGTGTGTGTGTGTTCCAAAGAAGAGCTGAATATGTACTTGGCCAAATTCCAAATTGGCAAATGGTACAATCAGTCTTTGGTCACAACCCAAGCTAAAGCTAAATCTGTCATTTGATCTAAAATGAACTAATTTTTATTACTGAAACAACGTAGTAGGCAACCCAAAGTTTGAAATTAGAACCATATATCTCCATAAGCAATGGTTAAACTTTTGTAAATAGCCACTCTAACATTTGTTATTACTAAAGAGATACCCATTTTTCTACTCTTGATGTTTGATGATGCATTTGAACCACTGTAAAAAGGATAAAAATGTGGCTACTAGAGATATGATTAACAAATACCCAGGATTATTCCCAAGACTTTTTTCCACATTCCTTTCACTTTATTTATTTATTTTTTTGCCAGTCCTGGGCTGGAACTCAGGGCCTGAGCACTGTCCTTGAACTTTCTCAAGGCTGGAGCTCTACCACTTGAGCCTCAGCACCACTTCCAGCTTTTCTATGTGGTACTGAGGAATCGAACCCGGGTCTTCATGCATACTAGGCAAGCACTCAACCACTAGGCCAAACTCCTGGCCCTCCTTTCACTTTTTAAAGTCAATCCATCAGTCAACTGATGAATCAATTGAAGTCCTGGAAACCAAGCCCAGACCCTCATATGTGGTAGGCCAACGCTATCCCACTGAGGTACAGCACTGTCTGTCCTTCTACTTTTAGTAAGCAGTAGGTTCAAGACTTCTCACATCTCTCCCTGCTTCCCTGGAGAATTTGGTTTGTGATGCTGCTGCTACTTCAGTGACACAAAGCCACCCCCTAATGCACTGATCCCTTGAGGAGAACGCTTCCTCCCACATTTGAAACGGACAAAATGGATGATCCAAGACTGTCAATACTCAGACAGGGTCTAGAGCTGACGGTTCATGCACGTAATCTCAGCTACTCAGAAAGCTGACGTCCAGAGGACTGATGGCCCAGACGTAAAAGTCTGTGAGAGGAAAGAGAGAGAGAAGGATGGAGGAAGAGAGAGAGAGAGAGAGACAGAGACAGACAGACAGACAGACAGACAGACAGACAGACAGACAGACAGACTAGATAAAGGCATGGCTCAAGTGCCCATGCAAAGCAAGCAAACCAAGCAAGTGTGAGGTTCTGAGATCAAACCTAGATTTGGACCAACTAAACAAGACCAAAACAATGAGATAAAGAAGCAGATAACCATGCCAACCTTGTATCCATTTTTAAAACTGAATTGACAATGAAAAGCCTTAAAAAATAAACAACTAGAATCTCTTCGTGACTTTTGCCAAACATTTAAGAAAGTGATGCTCTTTCTCCACCATTTTTCCCAGAAAATGGAAGCAGAGAATACTGATCTAGTATTTTGAGAAGGAAAGCATTACTCTAATACCAAATACATAAAAATATTGCAAGAAATAAAGACTACAAACCACTGTCTCTCCTGAATATCGACATGAGCACACCCTTCAAACAACACAAAGCTGAATTAGTAACACTTTTAAAAGATGACATTATAATCAAGTAGGATTTCAGAAATCAGTAAGACAAGTTAAACATTTCACCAATCAATTAGCA
Organism: Megascapheus bottae; assembly: GCF_031878675.1. Lineage (NCBI taxonomy): Eukaryota > Metazoa > Chordata > Mammalia > Rodentia > Geomyidae > Megascapheus > Megascapheus bottae. Next base: position 53,019,671 of record NC_143521.1, read on the forward strand.
TAGTTTTAACAGACTGAACTAGAAAACTCATATAGTTGTGCCATGATGGGAATTCTTAATAATATAGGATTAAACCTGAATTTCAAAGACATAATAAAGGCAATACACAAAAATGCTACAGCTAATATCACACAAATGTTAAAAAGACTGAACAGTTTTTCTTTAATATTGGAAAGAATGTCTAGCTTATAATCTAGGTACTAGAAACTAAGACCTTGAGAATTTTAGTTTGAAGCCAGACAGGGCAGAAAAATTCATGAGATTCCATCTTCAAAATACCCAGCAAAAAGCAAGGCTGGGGGCACTGTCTCAAGTGGAAGAGCACCAGCTAAACAAGCAATCATATTGAATAAGAAGCACTGAGTTCAAGCTATCGAAGTACTGCACAGGCAGACACACACACACACACACACACACACACACACACAGACGTACATGCACACACACACACACACACACAAGATTGGAAACAAAGCAAGGCAAGAATGTTTGTCTCAACAATCCTATTCAAGAAAATATTTCAGAAAAGAGCACAATATACAGATTGGAAAAAAAGGAGACTACAAATATTTCCAAGATGCTATTATAATTTGTTGATTTTCTTTAATTTTTTATTTCCTACACTTTCACATGCACTTGATTCTTCCTGTTATGTATCAAGAAGAATTTGTCCTGAAAATTTAAATCTAGAAATGTTGTAGTAGAATAATGTAATTGGCTCTCAAAGTAATGAAATTATACCTGAATTTTCCATGCATCTCAGTTGTCATTGCAAGCACACAAATGTCATCCTTTCACTGATACTAAGAAAATGTTTATATCAACTCAGCTAAATGTAGGTAGGGAAGTATTTGGCTATTTAGCTTTCCAGAAGCACCAGGATAAGTAATACATGTGGATAAATATTCAGACCAAAAGTAAAACTTAAGTGAGTCCTGTGAATGCCTGGGTATCTCCAAGTTTTCTAATTTATTGGAGATTTTCCCCCTAAATATTTAGCAAAAGTTTAAGTTCCCAAATAATGTATTTGACTGGCAAAAAAGACAGGATTTTAATACATTTGCTCCTAGGGTTCTAGAAGGATACAAACCTGTTTCAAAATATGTCCTGTCTGTTGTGTTACCACGACCACAACTTCTCTTCAGATCTCCCTCGTTCCTGTAGCCTTTTCGATTGCTTCAAACCTGCTGCTTTCCCAAGCAGATTGCTCTTTCCTTCCTCATCTCCAGACTGCAGCTGGAACAATTAATAAAAGCAATCCTTAGAGATACCGTCCTTGAACACTTGTTTGTTAAATTTGTCATTTAAAATATGATGTAAAAATCAACTTTAATACATTCTTTAATAAAAAAAATAAAAGCAATCCAAAGAGTTAACAAAAATGAAGACAGTTCATAAAAGCCACCATTGTCATTCTGTACCCGGGGTTGCTGTCCCCTTGTGGTGCTGGCCTGTTGGTCAGATTATAGGAGTCTTATTGAAGTCTCCTCACAAAGTCAACACACAGTCTCTACACTGTCTGCCATTGACAAATAAGAATATGCTCTTATGTACAAAAATAATAGTATTTCCTTACTTCTATGTATTAATATTTCAAAAAACCCATCATATTCAATATCACCTTAGCTTATTATAAACATATATCATGGTAGACAGAAGCTTCCTTGTTCCTTCTTCTTACCTATCTGAACTCCACCCTAGGGGTTTCCAGTATTTGTAAACTTAACCGGTGTGTGTGTGTGTGTTCAGCAAAAGCTGTGGTTATGGGCAAGTCTGTTTCCAGACAGTATGGGGCTAGTTCTTTCTGCCAACTTGCTGCCTCTCCCAGGACACCTGGCACACAGAAAATGGATTCTCTAAACAGGATCATCTAAAACAGACCGATATTCCTCACAGCAGGACCAGCAGCTCCCTCAACTGTGTGTTTAAGTAACTTGCAGAGAAGAAAAAAACGCTCTCTATAGTCAGAGTTTCTAAGGGAAGAAGTAATAATTTACCACGTATAAGAATGAATGATGCTGTCCCTTGGTTATCTCATATTGGTATAGTATCTCACTTTGTTATCTGATATATTGAATTTATTTGTATTTGGTTATTTGAAATTTGATAGGGAAGGGGGGAAAACCAAGACGGGTGGGGGGTGGGGGGGGAGGGAAACGGGTACCAAGACATGTGAAAGGGTATCAATGTATGGGAATTAATGCACCTTCTATCTGGCAAATATCATGTAACCCTTTTACCAATTACAAAAAAAAAAGAAAAAAAAAGAATGAATGAGGTTACCTTTGTTGGTTCATATTCTGCAGCAAGAATTATGACTCGTCTTCTGATGTATACGTAATTTTATTATTATTTTTTAACCAGTCCTGGGCTTGAGCTCAGGGCCTGAGCACTGTCCTTGGACTTTCTCAAGGCCAGAGCTCTACCACTTGAGCCTTAGCACCACTTTCAGCTCTTTTCTATGTATGTGGTACCGAGGAATTGAACCTGGGTCTTCGTGCATGCTAGGCAAGCACTCTACCACTAGGCCAAACTCCCGGCCAATAGAGGTAACTTTAAAGGAAAATTTGCTGAAGATATTCTAGTTGGAAGTGTATTTACCTGCCTCCTCCCTTTTACAAGCCACATTATCTCATGTGTGACTAACAACATGGCTTCTTGATCCTGCTCGCTGTGTCCATTTTTGGCCTCTGTAGGTTGTTTAGGCACGTGGTACTTCATCCCTGCCCAGCTTTTGGGATATATAACATAATTGTTTTTAGGAGATGTGACTTCTCTCATCACTCTCTACAGGTCCAACTCTTAGCAAGATGGAAAGGTAAACCGTAGGTCATATACTGAGCAACATGGCTCACATCTGTAATCCTCGCTGCTTAGGAGGCTGAGATCTGAAGATCGTGATTTGAAGCCAGCCCAAGCAGACTAATCTGAAAGATACTCTCGTCTCGAATTAACTAGTAAAAAGCCAGAAGTGGAGCTGTGGTTAAAGTGTGCAGAGTGCCAGCCTTGAGGGGGAAAAAGCTGAGCAAAAGCTCAAGACCCTGAGTGTAAATGTTGGCACACAAAAGGGGGTAGGGACAGGAGGGAGGGGGGAGGGGCAGGAGGGAGGGGGAAGGGGGTAATGATGACCCATGGCGTTGCCTGGAGAAGGGGTGGGAGAAGAGGTACCTGAGCACATGTGTCAAAATAACCCTTAGATTCATGCATGATTGGAAGTTTGTCTAGAAATCAGAGCTCTGGTATCAGCTTGACCAGAATGCACTGCCATCTGCAGTTCTTCCTTCGTGTTCTTTGTTTGTTTTTGCCTGTCTTGGGTCTTGAACTCCTGTCCCTGAGTTATTTTGATCAAGGCTGGCACTCTTTCACTTGAGCCACAGCAGATGCTTGGCTTTTTACCTATCTGGGAACTCAGGAAACACAAAGCCCAGGCTCTGGAAGGCCTTGCCTCTTGGTGTTACAGCACCCTCCTGCTTGTAGACTCTGGCCTAGCGAGACCAGCTACCAAGCATCCTTCCGCAGGCTGAGCTGGCAGCTATGTGGGCCTCTAGTCCCTGGGCTCACAGATACTGGAGAACCATCTCCTCCTGGGAAGTCTTTCCTCCCAAGTTGAAGCTCTCCTGAAAGGTAAGAGCACAAGAACTCAACTCCCTGCTGGGGTTTGAGCAGCGGGCCAGCCCCAAGTTCCCAAGTCCCCCTGCTCCTCCAAGTTGAATTATTTACGATGCTAGCTGGTTCAGTGATGTTTTTAATTAGCATCCTGGGAAAAGACAACAGCCTTGTGACTTAGCACTGAATCACAGGGAAAGCTCTATAGGCCCATGGAATTGCTTTGGTAACGGGATTAAACACAGACTCAAAAAGCAGGTGTCATTTTAGGATGAGAAGCCAGGCCAGAGGCAGTGTCTTCCTGGCTGAATCTCACCTTGAGATGTCTGGCCTCATTCTGGAGAGCTTAGCTCTCTCCCCAGGGATCAAAAGGAGACATCTGTAAAAGGGGGGCCTGCTCTGTGGTGGCATCTCCCAAACTACCTGGTGTCAGAGCAGTGCCTGAGTGGCTCGCAGAACCCTGGAATCCACAAGCCTGCTCGCACAGCTCTGCCTCTGCAGGAAGATGAGCACAGCAGAGGCCTGGGGAGGAAGCAAACAGAAGCCCTGGGGGCTTGCCCGAAGGAGGTTCTCACCAGACCTGTCCTGCCGGATACCTGGAAGCACCTAGAGGTAAGGAGATGAAATCCCAGATTCGCAGTCTCTGAGGACACAGAGAAGAGAATGGAGGACTGGCTCTGTCCCTAGTTAGGGGACATTGTGCATTAACTCTATGCCTCAGTTTTCCTCTGTGTAAAATGGGGTGATGGCAATCAGACAGCACATCCAGGTACAGGAAAAAGAATGTTCACTTCTTTCCCCTTTTTGCAAGCTAGCTGGTCTGTCTGCCATTGGCTTTCTCCCTCTGTAACATAGGATCTTCTTGACTCCACTGAGTTGGGGGGAAATGGCTGATGGGCACTGCTTATCCCGAGTCCATGATGTGAACTGCATGGTTTTGTTGTGGTTGTTTGGGTTTGGTGTGGTTTTTCTCTTTGTAGCACCTTCTTGCATGGTGTTTTTGTGAACAATCACTTGAGCCTTTTTCTGACCTTTGGGGGAAAGGCCAAGCCCTGTATGTGTCCTGCTCACCACCCCCACCACCCCAATCTCTGAGAAGAGGAGGCTTTCACAAGACCTGTGCTCACAAGCCTGCCGCCCCTACCTGGCATGTCCCCCCCCTCGCCCCCCCCACCCCTGCTCCAGCCTGGGAATGGTCCCCTCAAGGTAGCCAGGCCTGAATGAGCATGTGGCAGTACCTGTGTCACTCACTCTTCTCCATCTGTGATGGAACACTGAAGGGAAGCACTCTCCCTCCTGTCCCCTCTGTCCTTTGAAGCTAGGCCCACACTGGGCCCATCTAATGAGTGATAAAACTGAAATGCATGGTAGCAGCTGGAAGCCTTGAAAGCGCTTAGGATCTAGAACTTTCTCTGTGCTCTCCGGCCATGCATGGTGAGTTCCCCCACCCCTCTAAGGCCTCCAGGTTTCAGGCCTTCTACTACAGATCCCCATCACAGGACCTCGCCGATTCTGGATTTCATCCTCACTTTCAGAAAAGCAAATGGGTAAAAAAGCAATCCCTTGATAAAGAGCGAGGGAGGTGACTCCAGATGAGGTAAAAAGCAACCTGCTAGTTATGTCCTTTCTGTGCAAACAGCAGATGAAAGCTAGACAGAGATGTCAAAAGTTTGGCTCGCTCTTAACTCTGCAACCCGAGTTGGGCAACTCAGTAATCGTTTCTGCCTCCTGGAGCTTGGGTTTTCCTTGGCTGTGAATGGAAGACTTACAGAAAGCTCTGCTGTAGGACTTCCTGGAGCGTGTCTCTTCATGCACGTAGTGGGTAATGACATGTGGTGGGTAGAAGGGACCCACCAGGGACTGTGAAATGAATGTGAATTTGCACACACTTCCTGCTGTTGTCTTTTGTGCTTTCTGGGCCTGCAAAGCTGAGGCCTTGGCACAAAGCTTCATATTGTAAATAAGGAAGTAGCTGCCAGAAACCAAATCCCCTCACCCCTTCCCAGAAGCAGGTGCCAGGGGAGATAACTGGAAGTGTTGCCACCTAATGCACAAGGCTGATGAATTGCCCTTGCTAGAGTGCTTTCTCTGAATGCAGCATAAGATCTCTTGCTTAGGGTGTGGGGGGAGCTCAGAGCACCGGTACCCCACTTCATGTTGGGAAGAGCCACAGTACCATGGAGAAGGCTGAGAAGCCACATCTCTCCCTCCCAACGCAAGGTTCCTGAAGCAGGACACCTAACTCTCTGAGTCTCAGTTTCCTCATCTGGAGGACTCTTGGGAGTATGGATGTGTGCGTTGGAGCTGGAAAGGAAATATCACAAACGCAGTGAGTCTGACGATGAAAACCTAGCATTCCTTCACACTGAAGCACTGAGATCAACATGTAGACGCTCTGATTCCTACCAAGAGCCACAGGTGGAAGGATGTGATCTGAATTCCTTGGCTCCTGTCTGCCTTTTGTGTCTCTCCACGTCATCTTCTGGGAGTGCTGTCTCTGTGTCCAGATTTCCCCGCGATAGAAGGACACCAGTCAGAGTGGATGAGAGTCCACCATGTCACCTCATTTTCATGTCACAGTCACTTCTGTAAAGACCCTGTCTCCCAGGAAGTTTGAGTTCTGAAGTGCTGGGGCGAGGTCTCCAGTACTTGGGTTTTGGGAAGCAGACACAGGTGTTCTCAGCACAGAGAAGACCAGAGCCTGGCTACCGCATCCCGGCTTTTACTCTCCTGGAGGCCAAAGGTCTTCCTTTTGCTGACATTTTCATTGTCCTCATCTTTCCTGGGAACTAAGTACAATTCCCCTAGGATACTTGTTGAGTGGCTGGCCTCCCTATTCCAGATCATTCCATCAGACATTATGTAATGGTCACAGGGCATGATCTCAGCATATAAGGTCACAAGATTCTCCAGCCTCAGGCTTGCTGAGTTCTTCAGAATTCTGCAATTAACACCCAGCTTGGGTATGATGGCCAAGATGCCAGCCCTGAATCAAGACAATCTGTGTGCCAGTCATCTGCCTCCATTCCTCAAGAGACAACCAAGTTTGTTCGCTTTGCAAATCAGAATCAATAGCGAATACTTCCTATGCAAAGTGTCTCATGCTTTTAGATCTAACCACCAGGGTCTTATGTATTCAGTATCCATCTGTACCACTATGCTGTGGGCACACCTCTGCTCTGCTCTCCTGGCAATTCATCCAGGTTTCACCACCTTCACATCCAGTTGAATTTGGACAACAGCTTCTCACTATTTTTTTTTTTTTTTGCCAGTCCTGGGCTTGAGCTCAGGGCCTGAGCATGAGCACTGTCCTTGGACTTTTCTCAAGGCTAGAGCTCTACCACTTGAGCCTCAGCACCACTTCCACCTTTTTTTTTTTTTTCTGTGTATGTGGTACTGAGGAATTGAACCCGGGTCTTCGTGCATGCTAGGCAAGCACTCTACTACTAGGCCAAACTCCCAGTCCCAACTATTTTTGAGTATCTTTCCAATAAGGAAGATAAGAGTTCCTCGGCCCAAGGCATGCTGGATAAGAAACCCCAACCCCACCTGAGTCTGGTTGTCCATAAACCCTCTGCTACTCCCAGCCTGGCATTATTTTTCTTGAAGCCAGGATTAGGGAGGGGTCACCTAGAGCAAGACAGGGTGACATGCCAGTGAAGTGTTTTGCCAGTTCAGTCTTCACAGCTAACTGAAAAGCATTTGAGTGCTAATTAAGTTCATTCTAGGAGAAAATAAAACTTATTCTAGGAAACATTATAAATACTCCAATTAATAGTGGTATCATATTGGGCTGGTCAGATGAAGCAACAGTTTCAAATATATATTTAAAATATATTTAAAAGCTTCACTGAAGTTAAGAATAGAAAAAAAAAAAACGGCAAGTTGAGACATAATCTAAGGGCCAAATTAGCTCACTGAATTTAGCTGGGTTTCCAAAGAAGGAAAACTTCACTAAATGAACTGCAGCCTTTGCCATGTGAAAATTATCCTTAAGCCATCCTCTGGTGGCACAAGCCCACAACCCTCCCTAATCAGGAGCCAGAGATTCAAGAAGACTAAGATTTAAAGTCAGGCTGAGACTGTGTCTCTAATTAACCAGTACAAATCCAGGCTGGAGGCATGGATCAAGTACTAAAGTGACAGCTGTGAGCAAGTATGAAGCCTTGAATACAAATCCTAGTACCACCAGAAAAAACAATTGTTCTTGAAAAGATAGCCACCCAGTCTTCAAAAAAAAATAGTAGCTGGTATTTAATGGGACATATTAGAGTATGGCACTTGCCATTTCAACTTTTTCAACTTAAGATTCCCCAAATTTAAAAAAGGATGAATGAATTTCCAAACCTATATGCTTTTTCCTCCAGAAAAGTTGGGTTCCAAAATTTCTCATGTGTAAACTTGAACAACAGTTAACATTTCTAAAACCCTGAAAGACAATCTAAAAAGAACAGCTAATATAATTTTCCCCAAGTCCTCCCATTCCTTAGGAATGGTACAATATCATTCTTTCTCATGGATGAGTAGAATTCCATTGTGTGTATATACCATTTTTTTGATCCACTCATTCACTGAGGGAGGGGCATCTGGGTTGATTCCATATCTTGATATGGTAAACAATGCTGCAGTGAGCAACCAGACCTAAAGAAACATAGATTGCATTGTTGCCCTTGTTTCTGGTAACTAGAATGTGTCTATAAATCTACAAGTAAACACACTGCATGGTAGAAGAAAACAAAGTACACTGGGGCATGATAAATTACACAGATCTCTAAGCATTCACACAGAGTGAGACCATAAAACGATATTCTTAGGAGTGGATCACATAGCCTCAATTAGCTATGTGCATCTGACCATAGATGGAAACGAGATTTTTTTCTTTCTTTGTTGCTGTTTTAATTTTCATTTCTTTTTGTTTGTCACTTTATCTGTCTTTGGGAAAGGAAGAGAGGGCAAAGAAATGGAAGGAGTAAGGGTGATCAAATGCACCAGTGACACTCACTAGAGACTATGTTGAAAATGAAGTGTACAGCTTGTAGGTGGGGACAAGAGGGAAAAACTGGGAGAGAGCAAGGAAAGGGGTCCCTTGTTCAAAAAAGTATATACTCCTGGAAGTGGTGCTGTGGCTCAAGGGGTAGGATGGTAGTCTTGAGCTGAGAAGCTCAGGGACCATGCCCAGTCCCAGAGTTCAAGTCCCACGACTGACAAAATAAAAAAAATACTCCTTATGTGACTTATTTAACCATAGCCCCTCTATATATCACCTTTTCAATCACAATAAACACATTTTTAAAAAAAGAAGAGCTAGATGGATAAACTTTTATATAATTACAGTGATTTGTTTTCCTAAAGAAAAGCTTTTCCTTTTAATGATAATTAAAAAGCTTTTTCTTCATCATCAGCCTGGAAAATTCAAACAATAATATTCAATAAAAAAGAAAAGAAAAAAAAAACCAAAGCAATTTGCTCTGTTGCTCACGGAGACGATTCTGGCTGTTGGCTGATGTGTTTCCTGCTTCTCTCCTCCCTGCGCTTGGTCTTCACGTTTTGTGCCTGCTGCTGCCCATCGGCCCATCATTGGTTCTTCACAGCACCAATGGGGTGTGTACATCAGTGGGTTGTGGAGGTGGAGCCTGAGTGTCAGCAATGTCATCACGTAGTGACTGGCGGTGACTTGCTGTTCATTGTTGGACCAGGGTTGACATGGATTCCTTCTAAGAGTATCTACGAAAGGTAAAGAGACTCTCACTTTGTTTACCAGTCCGGGGTCATGTCCAAAACCTCTGGATGATCTGGGAGCCTTGGGCTAAGTCCCCTAGAACTAGCAGATTCTAAAAGACCCCTTGGTAGTTTATAACTCTGTCTTCCCAGAAGAGGGCATCTCCTCTGCCCTGTGTCTGTGTACATGGCTGCTGAGTGAAGGAAACACCTGCTCTGTGGCACACAGCCAATAGATGGGAAGACTAGAGCCACACTGCTGCTGATTCTAACTTCTTTATGGCCTCAGGCCTTGAACTCAAGACTTGGTCTAACTCCAGGTAGCAATAGCTGGTGAATGAACCATTTTGATTTGCTGAGACTCAGTTCCCAATGGTTGCAGCCCTAGTACACCCCATATAAAGACCTAATTTAAGGGGCTAGTTATAATATATGTATGTAATACATATACATATACATATATATATATATATATATATATATATATATATATATATATGCCTGTAATCCCTACTCTGGAGGCAAAGGTAGCAGGGTTGTTATCCAAGACTCAAGCTATAGAGCACTGGCTTACTGATGACCAGGCCATAAATCTTAGTACTGCCAAACCACTGCTGCTACTATTCCTCCACCTCTTCCTCCTCCTCCTCCTCCTCCTCCTCCACTTCCTCCTCCTCCACCTCCTCCTCCTCCTCCTCCTCCTCTGCCTCCTCTTCCTCTTATTATTATGTATTATTATTGCTAGCCTCCTCTTGACCAGCAGAAGCAGACCTGGATGAAATTCTGTTTTTGTTTGCTTGCTTGCTTATTTGTCTGTTTGTTTAATTAAAATCCCCAAGTGATTCTTTATCATGAAATAAGTTTGTGCCAAGTCTATGAGACTTTCATAGACCCAAGAGAGGAGGATCAGAGAGGAGAAAAGCATGATGGAGTTACAGCTTTGATGACAATAAGAATTCCTTCCTCACTGTCTCTCCTCTTCCTCAGGAAAAAAAAAAATCTCTGTTCCTTATTTCTGTAAATTAATTGGGGGGCCCACAGGGAAGGTTCCTGAATTCCACTGAATGTGCAACTTCCTGACCCCTCTAAGTAACCTCGTCCTGACAGGCTCTGATGAAGTCTACATTAGACAACATTGAAAAGGAGCAAAGGAAAGACGAGGGACTCCCAGAGGCTCTGAGAAGAGAGGTAGCAGCACAGAGAGGTTAACCAACATATCCAAAGGGCCCGGGTCGTAGAGCTGGAAGCAGACCCAGCTGTCTGTCTTCTTGAGTGATATTAAGGATACATGCCGGTAGTGGGGTTCTGCCTGGAACTACAGAACCCAAGTTCATAATACATTCATCAGTGATGAGCTGAGATAGGAGTTGCAAGTGCTCTCAGACAGGCGCCATCTGACCGCCCAGCCCCACTCACCCGTCACCCGCATCTGAGTCAGGCACTGTTCCAGCCCTTTACATTCTCTGCCTCATTACAGCACCTTTATGGAAAATCTTAGATCATTTTCCACTAGACTTGGTGGCACACCCCTGCCATCTCAGCTACTGTTCAGAGACAAAATACAAATAAAAGGCCTGACAGTGCAGTGAGAAGCTGGGTTTAATTGTTAAAACAGGGAAGGAAGGAAGGAAGGAAGGAAGGAAGGAAGGAAGGAAGGAAGGAAGGAAAGGAAAGGAAAGGAAAGGAAAGGAAAGGAAAGGAAAGGAAAGGAAAGGAAAGGAAAGGAAAGGAAAGGGAGGGAGGGTAGGGGAGGGAGGGAGGATTGTCATAGAGAGAAAGTAGAAAAAATATGTCAGGTGATTGAAAATACAGTCAATGCTGGAACAAGAGACTAGACCGGTTCTCATGTTGACATTTCCTTATCTCCCCAAGCTTCTTATGCTCTTGGAAATTGAAGGGTTGCCACCATGGCTCGGTGGCATTGTGTGTTGGTGAAGGTTAGATGAGATGCTACACAGGGACGATTCCTATGGCAGGAGGTACTTTGTGATGGGTGACAGCTGGCAGAGCTCTTCTCCATGGGGGCTGGCAGAGCACTGTGGCTTTTCACTGACTGAAGTTAGAGGCAGAGGCTCCATTACACCACAGCCAGGAACAGAGACGCAGTGATTCCAGACAATGGAGGGAGGGTATGCTTGAGATGGCTTAAATGTCCTTTCTTCTTCCTGCCTGGAGCGATGGGAGGCATGTAACATCCTGGGCAAATAAAGAACTGAAAATCATGGCGAGCTGTGGCGTGATCACTCTTTGCCTACTGGCCCTAGCAGGAAATGGCGAAGGCAGGCTAGGCATGAAGGAAAAAAGGTTCAGAGTTAAAGATGTGGTAGCCCCGCAGATTCACCCACCCCTGATGAAGATGGTGAATGGCCTCACATGATGGCAGGAGCCCATGTAGGGACAAATCAACCCAGAAGTAGAGAGACAGAGGAAGGGGCCTGGCTTAATCTTTGTATACCACTGATTATGCTATTCCAGGGGTAGCACAAAAAATATTCGAATCCTTTTTCAGGGCTCATTACCAATGTTCCAAGACATCCTCAGAAAGATTCCATTCTATCCCAATATTTAATGCCGTGGAGACATTTACACAGGGATTTCTAGGGGACATGCAACTATATCAAGCTATAGCCATGATGTCAGAGGACACTTGGTGGCACAGGGCAGATGCTCATAAAGATTTATTGAATGTTTTCTGTGTTAGGTGTTATGACTACTCTTCACATGAATCAAAAGCACAGGTTATATTGTGCCAATCACAGTACTGACTATGGAACTGAAATACCGAAAGGCTAAATCATCACTGCCATATAGATTGTAATGCACAGAGAGTCCACTTTCAAGGGGACTTTAGCCCTTTAATATTTAAATGCTCAAAGCATACATCTTCCCTCACTCTCCTTTTGCTCCTATGCAGGTGATTGATGGACTATTATTTCCAATACTGAGAAATTAGGCCTCAGAATAGAGAGATGTTCCAAAGTCTCAAGATACCTTACGGGCCTATGTTGGTCCAAGGAGAATAAGGGAGGAGGTGGAAATTGTAAACCAGGAGGACAGTGTAGAAAGCAGACAGGACCTCAACTTGGAGAGCAAAACCATGCAGCATCTGGGAGCAGGTGGGAAAATATTTATCCAGTTCTACCCATGTCCTCAACTTAGGAAAATGCACTCTTGGTAAATGGCAAAGCTGAAATTCTAAGCCATCAGATATCATAGCTAAGATCACGCAATATGTTGAGACACAGACTTTGAATCCAGGTTCAGCTGGAAAGTCTTGATCCCCCATTTATTTCCCATTTTTGCTTACAGCTGAGCTCACAAAGGATTTTTATGTCACATCATATAGTCTTCTGGCCTGGTGTCAGTAGCTACTCAGGAAGTTGAAACCTAGCGGATCTTGGTTTGAAACCAGCCCAGGCATAGAAGTCTGTGAGGCTTCAGTACAATTAACCAGCAATTTTTTTTTAATTTGAGAAATTCTTATCTAATTAACCAGCAAAATGCTGGAAGTGGAGATAAGGCTCATATGGCAAAATATTTGCCTTAAACAACAGCAAAAACAACAATAACAAAAAGGCTAGTAAGAGCACAAGTTTTTGACATCATACCCTAGTTAGTACCAGCACAAAACTAAAGAAGTAAAAATAAACAGAAGAGGAAGAAGAAGGAAGAGGAGGAGGAGGAGGAGGAGGAGGAGGAGGAGGAGGAGGAGGAGGAGGAGAAAGTGGAGCTGGGACCTACTGTTACAAAGCCATGCCTTTCTGCAGTCTCTGTTACCCACAATATTCTGGAAACATCACCACATAGGCCATGGTGGTGGCAGTGAGGTCATCTCTGAAGGCCGTACCTGCACTGAAGCTGCCCAAGAAAGACATAGCCAAGAATGTTAACAGAAACCCTTGGGAGCATCTTATTGCTACGTAGACACACACACACACACACACACACACACACACACACACACACACACACACACACACACACACAGAGTGATACCAGGAGACTCTTGGGCTTTAATTTGAGGCTCAGGATAAATTGACTAATGAAGCAATGTCTATTAAGTCATTTAATGGTCATTTCCTAAATTAAAATATTAAGCTCTCCATAAATCACAAACTTAATCTAATATAATACTGACCTTGAGAAAAGAATAAATCACAGGGCCCGGGAGTTTGGCCTAGCGGTTAAAGTGCTTGCCTAGCATGCACAAAGACCCGGGTTCGATTCCTCGGTATCCCACATACACAACCAAGCCGGAAGTGGCAGAGACGAGACTGCAACAAGCGACAGAGAGCGAAAGCAAGCAAGCGGAGCCCAACCGAGTGGTGGCCGGAGCGAGCGGGGCCGGAGCGAGCGGGGCCGGAGCGAGCTGGGCCAGAAAGAGAAGGGGGCCAAAAAAAAAAAAAAAAAGAATAAATCACAGACAGTTGAACTCTTAAGAAGACACTCTGAGCTTCTGCACTTGGGTCTACAGCCAAGGCCCAGAGGTAGTAAGAGCTCAGTAGGTCTCTGTGTCTCCGCAGGGGATTCCACTTGGCACCCAGCTTTGATCCATGTCCTGGAACAAAAGAACTTCCTGCTCAGATTGACATCAGAACATGACTTTGAGAAACCCCTGGTCCCCTATGGCTTCCCAAGCCATTTACTTTGTTCTCTTCTGTTATCTCCAAGGCTTTTTAGCACATCTATAATGATATGCTTGGGTTATTTGTTGGTAGATTCTTTGTGTTTCCCCTTTCAACTGTAAGCAATTCCTTCTTCTGTTTAGATCTTGTGGTGTTCTGAAACCTGGCACAGGAAAGCAGTGGTCAATACATGTTTGTACAAGGAAAGAAGCCGAGGAATCATTGAGATGAACACACATAGCACATGCTCTGTGCCAAGCTCCCTATATGCTCATGTTTCATTTTCCCCACAGGAAATAATGCCTTGCTTTATTTCTGAAGAACAGTTTATGCATTGTAAGGCCCATTTCCAGCAAGGACACCTAGGTGAGAAAGGAAAGTGATCGCAGTAAAGTGACTCCTCACACACACAGCAGACCCAGAAGTGAGGCAGAGGAGGAGGTATGAGCATTTATGCCATCTGTACCAGGAACAAGCATATATTCATTTGCACAACCTCTACACTGTGCCAGCCACAGTTCTAGACTTGTAGGTTAGTGTATGAACAAAGGAGGTCAAAACTGTTCTCTTGCCGAGCATAACATTTCATGGTCATCTAACCCTTCAGCAGTGTGAAATGAAAGAAAGGCCAACGGGATCAGAAGTGAAATAAGAGGGGGGTCTTGTGTTTTGGAGACTGTGAGGTCATCTTGAGCTGAATACTCTTTGGTGTTCAACAGAGTGGGGCAGCTCTCAGCCTTCACCCATGCTGGGCCTTGACTCTTTGCAATTTAGAGAAGAAAAACCTCAGACCTGTGTTCTTTGTTGTTGTTGTTTTGTTTCTTTGTCTTTTGGGGGCTGATTCTGGGGCTTGAACCGAGCGTCTCATGCTCTTACCCTCATTTGGCTTTTTAGCTCAAGGATGGTGTGTTCCCACTTGAGTCATGCCTCTACCTTCACTTTCAACTTTTTGTTGGTCAATTTCAAAGATGTTTCTGGTTTGGCTGGCTTGACTGAGGTTTGGCTTCAAATCTCAGTCTTCCAGAAAGCTAAGATTGCAAGTGGGAACCACCAGCACCTGGCCTTGAAAAAAAAAATGATTTAGCAACTTCTCACTCCAAAAAGAAAACCAAAGATGTTTGTCTCCAAGAAGAAGGCACGCTGTGAACACCAGCAGACGCTATCTCTTAGCTGATCAGTCTGGACAGGAAATAAAGGGAAAAGGGTGTGAGAAATGGAAATATGGCATACAGCTTCTTCCCTGCCCTCTCCCCCAGAAGACTGGAACATCTGAGCCCTTCAGGTCCATGAGGTAAGTTCCCAAACTGGTGAAGCCATTCCTATAATCCCTAGGAACCTTCAGAAAGCTTTGTTGGAGTTTTGAATTCTGAACTTTAGGCCAGATTTGGATGCGGGGGGAGGGGAGGGCATTCTCCTTGGGCCCATGATTCCCCAGGGATGCCTGTGACATGGCAGGGTTAGAGTAAGGCTTCCTCAGTTGGTTTTGAGTGTTGTGGGTGTCAGGTTAGGAGCCTAAGAATTTGCTGGACATGGTAGCTGGTGACGTCAGGACGGGCTAAACGAAGCTCACTGCTGGGGACTCCCAGAATGC
Organism: Megascapheus bottae; assembly: GCF_031878675.1. Lineage (NCBI taxonomy): Eukaryota > Metazoa > Chordata > Mammalia > Rodentia > Geomyidae > Megascapheus > Megascapheus bottae. The sequence goes on from NC_143521.1 coordinate 53,035,211, forward strand.
CCCACAAGAAACTGCCTAGTTTCCCTCTGTAGACTGAGGTGAATCAAGGTCTGCTCACTTTTCTAGTTGGGATTTGAAGTAAATAAAATCTTCTTGTATTAGTTATTTGTGTCACAAAGCAACTTAAGAGAGGAATGATTTTTTCTTATGGTTTCAGAGGTTCAGTCCATGGCTACTTGCCCTCAGGTACTTGGACAAAGGGGGCTGAGTTCTTTCTCTCATGGCAGACAGGAAGCAAAGAGAGCCACAAGAAGGAGCTGGGAGAAAGACACCCCCAAGTCTTAGCTCTCTCCACCTAGGCTAAAATTTCCAGAGTCTTCTAAAATAGCAGTAACTGGGCCCTTAGCTCAACACATGAGCCTATTCTTATTCAAATCATAACATTTATTTTGTAGAACTAGGAAGTTAAGGCCAACGATATCCCCTTGTGTATGTGCAATAGCTGCATTTTCCATGCCCAACAGTTGGAAGGAGACATGTTAGCTCCAATCTACTGTTCTAGATTCATCTCATCATTCATTTTACCAGGCTGTGTTACAATCCGACATGTCACAATCCAGTCCTCGCTCCATGTCTCCGATTGAATCTGACTTTGTGTGCCACCTTCTCCTCCCAGAATGCCCTTCGTTTACTCCTGTCTCTGATGAGATTCTCCTACCAATGAGTTCACTGCAGTACCACAAGGAATCTTTTCTAATCCTCCTCAGGTTGGAGTGGGTGCTCATGCCCGTGTCCACAGTGAACTCTCACGCTGTTGGACAGTGTCAGTTAGTGGCTTCCCCTCCTTAAACAGTGACATTCTTTCGTGTCAGACTTATTGTTAATCTAAACAGAAAAGCGGGCAAGGCTCCCGAGAGATTAATGTGTTTAGTGAGGAACAGCAGGGCATTGTGGAGAGAACATTTGTGCCCCAGTGAACTATGGGTGTATTCAGAAAGGCAAATGGCAGAGGTTGCGGAGGGTGTTAAACTTAAGAGGAGGAGGATGACATCAGTTGTTTTGAAGCAATTATCCTTGGATCAATAACCAGGGAAGTGAGAGTCTGAGCTTGAACAGGCAGTTGCTAGGTGGACCTAGCAAGGTTGTGGTGGCCTTTGTGCCAAGTTGTAGTGGCTTTGACCAAGTCTTTCCTGAAAGTTCCTCAGTGGGACCAGAAGCCCATACCTGTTCACCTTTCATGTTTCCATTTTCTCAGAGTCCGTGTGACACAAGCGATTCCATTTTGATGCTGACAACTTGTATCTTGTCAATCATCTCTCACTTTTTTTTAAAAAGAATTTATTAATGTTGGTTTTTACATCATATTTTAAATGACAAGTTTAACAAACAAGTGTTCAAGGAGGGAATCTCTATTTACAATCAGTGGGACTTAGTATTTAGAACTTAATCAAAATTAGGCTAAGGGTTTGTATGTCATAGAAACATATGAATTTATGAAATAATATATTATGTCTATAGAGTCATAGGCTTTTATGTCTATATAGTTATGTTTATATTTCCATTACCATGTCCATAGCATTGGGTATGCAGTTATTGAGTCCTCACTCTTGTACTCTTTGGATTTAATAGCCACATATTAAGGATACCATGCGCCTTCTGTTCCTTAGGTCTTGACTTGTCTCATTCAACATGATTCGCTCTAGATTCATCCACTTCCCTGCGAATGCCATTATTTTATCTTGTCTGTTGGCTATGTAGAATTCCATTGTGTTTATATACCACATTTTCTGTATCCATTCATCGCAGTAGGGCATCTGGATTGTTTCCATCACCTGGCTATTGTGAATAATTCATCTCTAACTTTTGTAGAGCAGAGTTAGGCACAAAACAATGCCTTAGAGAATCTGATTAGTGAATGAGTGCAAGTCTGTACAACCAGAAGGCTGTCCTCACTCTGGGTGGGGGTGGGATCTGAAGTATGCTATCATCTATGGATTGCTTCATCCAGCTTCCCCCAACAGCCATAGAACTGTGGACTGGGGAGGAGTTTCAGGAAAGGGCCACACATTCCCAGAAGCACAACCGAGTCCTGGACTGGTCAGCACCATTTCCCAATATTCCAGCCATCCACTTCTCTTTTGTTTGTTTTTCTCTGTCTTTTTGTCTTTGTCTTTCTCTGATGGAAAACTTCAAATCTGCACAAGACAGATCCTTAGATACCCATTAGCCAGATTGAATGATTTAACAGAACCAAATGGTGTCACTGTTCCTTGACATTCTTTGTGTCTCTGGCTTTCTTTAGCAGATTTTTTTTCTTTAGAAATCCATGTTAATCTTGCCTTTCTTTAGGGTTTTTTTTTTGCCTTTTTGAATTAGATAACTTCAAGAGCAATGAATTTTTTATAGGCCTATACATTTTAAAAATAAAAACAGCGTTAAATGGTTCTTGATTTACTATGCAGAATGAGATGCACATATATGTTGTCTAATTCAAGTTCGATGCTGTTCTTTTTTCCCCCTCATCCATCTGTAGAATATTCTAATCTCAGCCAAGTTTTCTAAGGTCTCTTCCTTCTCTGGCTTTACAATAACTATTTTCTTGCTTTCAGACAGACCAAGTGTTTGTTCTTGTATTTTCTTTATGTTTGCTTGGGTTTGCTTCATGACTTTGGTAAACAAACCCAGAGCTTTATGCTTAGATAGGCCAAATGGCCAACGCTCTTCCATTGAGAGATACCCTCAGACTGCATTTTCTTTTAAAATTCGAATCTTTTCATTCACCACCATTATAAAGCTCAGATAACTGACTACAATATATAAGCAGCCAAGTTCTAGCAAAGAGGTTCTCTTTGGGATGGGATTGAAGTCACCTGTGTGTCCTTAGAGCCAAGGGCAGACTCACCCTGATACAGACTAGATGTAGACTGGATTTAACCTCCAACTTTAGGGGCAAACTCCACCATCTGTATGCCAAGCTTACAGGAACTAAAACTTGGGAATGAACTATTCATGAACTGTTGACGACTTTGGCAAGGCAGTCTTCCATCTCTGCAAATTTTAATTTATTCTTCCCACTCCTGAGAATTCTGGACCAGATGGGTCTGCTCCTCTGACTGACTTTGATTTAGTGGTCTTCTCTCTCCTAACCATGTGGCTTATGCATTACCCCCACGCTTCTATTTGGAACCTCTTTGTTCGTTTGTTTGTTTACTATCCCAGTAGGTTTTTAAAATTATTATTATTAATTTTTCTTTTTTAAAATTTATTGTTAGGGTAATGTGTAGAGGAATTACAATTATATTCACCAGGAAGCAGATGCATTGTTTCTCACACATTGATACCCCTTCTCATGTTTTTGTCCCCATTTTCCTCCCCCACTCCCAATCATCTTTATTTTCCCCCTTCCCTTCCCTATTTCAAGTAAACAAATAAACATATATACAATATACCAGGTAACAAAGCCAGATACAGTAACAATATGAGATTAACCAAAGGGCAGAATAGATGAGAAATAACATAGTACATTTAGAACAACAATCACACAAGATAAAGCTCTTGGGGAATCTCTTATACATGAGATCTATGCTCGCCACCATGCTTAGGAATTTTTTCTCTACCCTCCCTGTTTTTTTTAGACTTCTAATCAACTACTACTGGACAATGTATAAATATGTTTGTGCTTTGTTTTGCTTTTGATGCTACTACAAGGATCATTGTTTCATTCATAAATGGGTGCCAGGCTGGCAGGCATGTTGCCGTGGTTGAATGACTCCTTGTTGGATGAATGAATGACACTGAGCCACATTAATTGCTACATTAATTGCAGTGTGCCACACTGCACAGGTGCCAGCATCCACAAGGAACTCAACAAAACTGAAATCATTCACCCACTCATGGCTCCATGAAATGCTGCCATGGGATGTAACAGACTGTAAATGTGAAGTACTTCCCTGGCATTGTCCTTATGCACAGCTCTCTTTACTCCCAGGATTGGATATGGTAATGGAGTTATCCACTGGAGTCAAATCTGACTTTCCTACAGTAGTTTAATGTCTTCTCCAAAATCCAAATTGCCCCTGGGACAGTAGTAGAAGGTAGGATCTCTCTGGGGTGATTCATTCAGCAGGGTTCCAGTTTTGTGAATGAGGCTATGCCATTATTAGAAGGAAAGTCTTAATTAGAAAAGTGAGGTCTGTACAGTGGGCCCTTCTTCTCACTCTTGGTCTTCTGTGTGCTTGCTTGCCATTCTGTCATGTTATAGTACAGGGGCCTTCACCCAATATGCTCCTTAGTCCCGGCCTTTCCAGTCTTCAGGGCCCTTGGCTCTGAAATAGTTTATTTAACAATTGATTATAGTTGACTCTATCTATAGTCTGTGCTTCAGCAACAGACCATGGATGAAGACAGGCCTTAGGCACATCACTTTGCAATCCTTGTCTTCTGTCTTGACCTGAATGACACGAGCCCACATAAGGATTCTAAAAGCCTTGTGTCTGGTCTACCCAGCCGGTGACATTAGGTAAATCACATGATCTCTGTACTCAGCTTTTCAATCTGTATAACAGGGCTACTGATACCTAGTTGGCAGATGTGAGGATTCCAAGAGGAAATGAGCATTTATCAACTGTAAAATACTGTAAGTAGGAGAAAAAAAATCACCTGCTCACAAGGCCAAGCAAGTAACAAATGGGTGAAGTGGGCCGAGTGTACAGGTAAATAAACACTGCTAATGTTTGCCCAAATTCCTATCAGGAATCATTACACATTCTTCCCAGACACAGTAGCATTAACTTCTTTTTTAGAATTAAACTTTTGAGTTTTTAAGCCATGTTGGTTGTCCCAGCTACAGGAGAGGATATAAGTGACCTTAGATGGGTTTGAAGGACATTGTCACACACCTTTACAATGCACAGAGCCACCTCCCATAACAAAGAATTCTCCAGTGCTGCAATGTTGTGAGTGCTGAGATTTAAAAAAAAAATGCCCATCTAATTTTCTCATTTATCCTGTATTTTCTCCCCTTGTATAATGTAAAATTGCACTCAAATTCTGCCCTTACTATTGGAAAGGGTCATACAGTATATGTATTTTATCCCATCTGCAAATGTAATGCATGCAAATGTGCTCCTTCCAACTAACCTGCAGCTTCCATGTACCCTGACCTTCATGGTAAGGACATTTTATTTAAGTTCCCAGGAGGGCTGATCAACACTGAAATTTGCTTTCTAGTCACTTTCCTTGGTCTTTAAGAGGCCCCTGCTGGGGCAGGGAGTTTGGCCTAGTGGTAGAGTGCTTGCCTAGCATGCATGAAGACTGGGGTTTGATTCCTCGGTACCACATACATAGAAAAAAACTGGAGGTGGTGTTGTGGCTCAAGTGGTAGAGCTCTAGCCTTGAGAAAACCCAAGGACAGTGTTAAAGCCCTGAATTCAAGCCCCAGGACTGGGGGGGAAAAAAACAACACAAGGCCCCTGCTCAGTCTGGGGTATAGCTATGTGGAAAAGCTTTGAGTTCCGTTCCTAGTATCTCAAACAAAGAGAACAAAAACCCCCGTCATGTTTGCTCACTAAAGAAAAAAATAACAAACCATCTGTATTCTCCATCATCAAAAGCAGCTCATTGGACTCTAGCTCTGCTAATATTTCCCTTTGTCTCTAGTAGTTACTTAGAAGTTGAGTGAAAGTGCTCTTGATGGAATTTTTTGTTACAGAGCTAAAGGAACAATGGACAGAAACCTTTTGTGAGTAAATTGTAGCATTTTTATCTCTGCAAAGAAGCTGTAGATACAATTCCAGGTCAGTGTGAGAGACTCTTGAAATGTTTAGTGGTTAACTGTGGATTTCACCTTTCCAGCATTTAATTTAAAAAAATCCATTGCAGTGCCAGGAGTTTGGCATAGTTATAAAGTGCTTGCCTGGCATTCATGAAGACCCAGGTTCGATTCCTCAGTACCACATACATAGAAAAAAGCCGGAAGTGGTGCTGTGGCTCAAGTGGTAGAGCTCCAGCCTTGAGAAAGTCCAAGGACAGTGCTCAGGCCCTGAGCTCAAGGCCAGGCCTGGCAAAAAAAAAAAAAAAATTAGTAAAAAAAATCCATTGTATATTTAAAACTTCCTATTCATCTCTCTGGGGATGATGAGCTCTGAGCATATAAATTATTACTGTTTTTCACGGAGTTGAAATCATAACTCCTGTGCAACAGTCAACAACTGTGTAAAGAATCAAGTTTAAAAAAAATTAAACCACTAAGACTGGACTGGTTCAAAGAATTACTTGAAAGACAGACATTTATACATGCAGCAAGCAATCAGGAATCTGACATGAATATGTTTTAATAGATGCAAAACTTGTCAATGCTGTTGGAAGAGGAGGAGGTGAACCAAAATTATTCCTCCATTGGTAACTAAAGGCCTATGAGAAAGCCCTGTTGATTAGTGCAGGTTAAACATGACGCGGGGAAGAAGCACAGAGGAAAGCCAGCTCTACACACAGCACTTATTTCAAACAGTAACTGATGGCAGACAGATTGTGAACGGAAATGTACTCACACCTGCCCTATCAACTGGGGCTGCGTGTATTTCAACTTCTTTTCTGTTTTTTCACATTCAGAACCCTACCTTGAAGCACAGTTACTGTCTGGTCCCATCTTGTCCTTCCTTCCCGCCCCCCAATTTAAGCTGGCTATCCATTTTCCTCCACTGCCCTTGCTTGAATCAGTGTGGAATGGTCTTGATGGATGAGTTCCAGATCCTACCCGAAGGTGCTCAAAGAACAAAAAGAATGTTTTGTTGGCATTTGGTTAATAAAACACCAGCAATGTTATTTTTGGCATTCCAATCCAGAAGCAGCGGGTGGTGAAAGCCAAAGGAACAGGAAATCATGAGGTATAACATTTACAGGAGAACCCTGGCTTGCATGAAACTCTTCAATCTTCCCTTGGCCCTTCTCTTCCCTTCTCCCTCTCTTCCTGACCATCACAGATAGCCAGACGTTAAGAAGGCACAAAAGTGCTAAGACAATGTAATTCTTTCAGCAGAGGGTCACACACAGCTATGTGTGCTAGCCATACAAAAACACTATTGCGTCGGCACTGGTGACTCATACCTATAATCCTACCTACTCAGGTGCCTGAGGCCTGAGGATTGCAGTTCAACCCTAGCCTGGGCAAAAAAGTTTTTGAGACTTATCTACAATTAACTAAAAGAAAATCAGAAGTGGTACTGTGACTCAAAGTGGTAGAGTTCTAGCCTTGAGCAAAAGAGCTTGGGACACCACTCAGACCCCCAGTTCAAGCCCCATGACTGCAAAAACAAAAAACAAACAAAAAAACAAAACTTCCAAAAATTATTGCTATTATTTTGATTGTTAAACTCTTTATTTGGATGCAGATTATCATAAATAAATCTCTAGAGGTCCCACTCTGCTTTAGCTACACTGGAGAAGAATTCTAAGTCATCTAACGAGTGGCTTCTGCCTGAGACACAATTCCTCCTCCTAGCCAAACCACGTGTCTTTCCATATTGTGCCTGTCTGATGATGGATTCTAAATATAGATGACCAAACAATCCTTGATTTCCAGTGCACGCTCAAAAGAGTATTCCATCATCTGCATCCCTCTTGAATCCTGGGCAAATGAAGATAGGAATAAGTCCCAGGGTGTGCAGAGCTGAGGTAGCCTTGATGTGGCCTCTTCAGCTTCACCATGGTGATGCTTTATCAAGGACCCTAAGGAAGTGAATCACAGGAAATCAGAAAAATAGCACTGCTTGTGTTGGAGCATAATAATTTGTGGTAGAAATTGTCAGGCTCTAAAATCAAGCACTTTTGAACCTATTTTGTTTTAGTCTTAGTGACTAAAAAGAAATAAAGCTTTCATTAATATCTTACAATTACTTTGATGTGTTCTAACAATAAATATTTTTGTTTAACCTCCCTCATCTTCCTTCCTTTTTTCCTCCCTTCTCCTCCCTCCCTCCCTTCCTTGCTTCTTTCCTCTTGTGTGCTAGAGATCAAACCCAGGACTTTAGACATGCTAAGCATATACTCCCGATCTACACTCCAAGCTCAGTGCTTCAGTTCTAAAAGCATACAACCTTTATAAGTTTTGTTGAAACTTAAGATACTGACCCCTGTGCTGCCATAATTTTCCTGTTATTATAGTTGACTGTTTCATACAGTATGGGTTAACCCAACGGTGCCCCAAATCTCTTAATAATGGAAATCTCCCTTATCTGTGACTTCCTACATCGCTGCCAGCAGTCCCTGCAGGTCATGGAGTATGAGCATTCCACTCATGAGTGAATGAAGCCTAGGAGCTTGCGGGGACCACACTGGCAGAGCCCCAGAACCTGAGAGGCTTTAGGAATCTTAGTCCTGTCCTCTTCTATAATGGCATGCTGTCTCACGCGTGGAGTTCACGCAGGCAGCATTTCAGAAAGACCTCATTTTGCCTCTAATAGCTCTGAGTATGTGAATGAGAATAAATATCATTCCTTGCAGATAATAAATGACATAGGCATGCAGTTGAGTTAAAGAGCAGAACTGTGGGATCAGTGCTGGAGGATAAACAGAACACATTGTTCGGTCTTGTTTGTATCTGCCTAGCGCTGATTATTAAGGTAGTATTCTATTCTGTTTATTTTTACTTCCTGAATATCCACAATGGCCTCAGGTAGATGTTAGGTTAAGACATCACAATGCATGGAAAAGAACAAATCCTGAGGTCTAGTCATGGACTATTAAGACTGTTGTTCTGCTTATTCACTTTTACTTATTGAATACCTACAAAGACCCAGATAGATATAGGAGAAGACATTACAATGAATGTAAACAGTAGACGCACTCGTGCCCTGGGAACAAGTGGTGGCTCCTGAGTTTCCGTTGTTCTCTGGTGCTCTGTCAGTCGTGGGTTCTGGAGGCTAATATGGGCTTGAACTCGTGACACTAGGTCACCACAGGTAAATTCCTGAACCTGCCATCGCACATTAAGTGTTGCTGTTTGCTTATTCTGTCACTACCATTTATATTACTTCCCAGGGAAAGAGCTAGGAATTCTAATTGCCTTTACTCTGGAATTAATGAAAGCTGGTGCGCAGAGAAATCAAGCAGCATATGTGAGAGCGCTAAAATTGGACAGGATCAAACTCTGAGCCAGGTCAGGAGGAGCTGCTCTCAGGACAGAGAACTCACCTCTCCCACTGTGGCCTCTGAGCAGGGGAATGTGGGAAGAGGGACAGGTAGCAGGACTGACTGAAATCCCACGTCCTGGTGCAATTTTCAGATGAACCCTCATTTCTTATCTGGGAAACACACATTCATAATCGATTTAAACCAAACACCTTTTTTCTTTGCCTGATATTTGTTTTGTGCTACATTCTACTGTAAGGGAAAAAAAAAAGCTAAAGAGGCAACTTCCCTGCCAATCATTTGCCTTTCATTCTCCATCCTTCTATCAGTCCATCTAGCTCTCCATATCACAAACCCTACTGGATGCTAGCCAATGTCCTGAAACGTGCTTTCCCCCTCCCCCTAAGTTTTAAATTCCCTGTCAGAAGGTAGTCGGAGGGTCTGGATGGACACCCATGTCCCTTCTGTAAAACAGCATAAATTCACATAGAACCTATGCGAATCCTTCCTAGTACTTTAAACCACATCTGAATTTGTTCAGGATGCCTCATACAATGTAAATGCTGTGCCCATCCGGATGATATTTTCCCTCCACCTTTGGTGAAGTAAGGGATGGGAGTGGATGAAAACGGGTCACAAGATTCTCACTTCCCCATAGGAAGTGGTGAGCCATACATCCCACCATTGGGTGAGGACAATTAGAAGGGGTGTCTGCTTCTAGCGGGAAGCTTCTGGAGATGCCAAGCTCCTCTCAGCCAGGGAAAGCCCCGCAGGAAGAATGCCAGCGTGTATCCATGGCAGCCAGGGCCTTTTCAGATTCCAGTAACCAGGAACACGAAGGAACTAAAAGATTTCGGGGAGGCACGGGTGCCAGGGACCTAGGCAGGGCCTCAAGCAGGCTGCGCAGGCACCCAGCTGCCCTGTGCCCCCTTGTTTGGCTTTTGATTCGTTTGAAAAGAATATTGCCCTGGGAACAGACATCTTCTGAGACCAGAGCAGTCAGAGAAGGCCCGGGCTGGGGGCGTTTCAGGAGTAAGAAGGGGATGGGACGAGAAAGGGGCTCAGCCTGGTACCGTGGCTCTCAAATGTGAAGTCCAAAGTTCAAAGTCAGCCTCGGCTAGAATGTTCCTGAGACTTTTAAAGTCTCCAGTGAACCACCGAAAGCTGGAAGTGGAGCCGTGGCTCAAGTGGTAGGGCACTAGTTGTGAGAAAAATCAATCAATCAATCAATCAATCTCAGGGACAGCGCTCAGTCTCTGAGTTCAAGTCCCAGGACGGACAGAAAAGAGAGACAGAAGAGATAGACACACAGAGGGAGACAGAGAAAGGAAGGGAGGGAGGGAAGGAAGGAGGGAGAGAGGGAGGGAGGGAGGGAAGTCGGAGTTTCCAGAGCCCCAGGCTTAACTGAGTCAACTAGTTGCAGCCCGGGCACCTGGCCGCGCGCTCAGCTGGCTCCCCGGCCGTCCCTCCGCGGTGCGTCCGTTCTAGGAACTCTCCGCTTGGCTGGGCCGGGCCGGGAGCTCCGGGCCGGGGTGAGGGGAGGCCGCCGCAGGTCCCGGCGGGCGGGGCGGTGGGCGGGGTCTGGGGCCGCCAGCCGGTGGTCTCGGAAGCCCGGGGTTCAATCATTCCGGAGCCCGGGCGGGGGCGCGGGGCGGGGAGCGGAGGGGCGGCGGCTGGGCAGGAGCCGGAGCGCGGGCCGGGCTGGCGAGCCACGGTGAGTAAGCCGCGTCTGGGAGCTCCGAGCGCCGGGTTGGCGGGGAGTGGAGGAGCCCCCGCTCCGCCCGCCCCCCGTGGGCCCCGCAGCAGGTGGCCGCAGCCCGGGAGCCGCGGGGTGGCCGGTGTCCCGCCGCGGGGCGGGGGTGGGGGAGCCGCGGCCAGCGCGCAAACTTTTCCCGGGAGGTGGCCCGCGCCACGCCGCTGCGATCCTCCGTGTCCCCTCGAGTGGGGACCAGCGACGGGGGCTCCCCAGGTTCCGCGGCTCGAGTGGGCTGTGTAAGCCCCCCAGCTCCCCCGCGGGGCTCGCCTCTCCGGGACGGCGGCGGGCCGAGGCGCAGCTCCCCCCCACGGGGGGCTCGGAAACTTCCTGAGGAGCAGCTCGGTGTCCCGCCCCGGGGGCTCCGGGCGCCGAACCCCGCGGCGCGGCGTGCCGAGGGCCACGTGGAATGCGCCACGCAACCGACCCGGCCGTGGGGCGCCGCGGGAACCGTCTCCCCGAGTCCGTTGGGGGTGCGCACGCACCCCTGGGTTGAAAGCACCCCGACTCCGCGTGCTCCCACCTGGCTGCCCTGCGCGGGGGCTGCAGGCTTTCCGGGGAGTGGAGCCCCGGGGCGCCCCGGGGCGCACGGGGCCGGAGCGCGCCGAGCGGGACACAAAGCGGGGCGTGAGCGACCACCACCAGCTCGCCGGCGCCGGAGAGCCGGGGCTGCCGATCGGCGTCCCCGTAGCAGGAGGGTGGGGGGAGCTCAGCCCCACAGCCCCTTCTCCCTGGCCGGAGCGCCCCGCCTAGTCCTGCCCCGCCTGGGCTCCGGGGTCCCGGAGCCTCCCGCCCTGCGCGCGCGCCCGACCGCGCGATCTTTTGTGTCCCGGAGCTCGCAGAGACCCCGGCGAAGGAGGGGGCCGGTGGGGAGGGGCCTGGCCCCGTGGGGTGGAGGGCAAACCTGGGGCTGGACAAGCCCGCGAACCGCGCGCTTCCTGCAACCACAGGTCGCTCCCAAGAACCCGCGGCCGAGACCGACCGACCTTTCGGTGGCCCTGGCCGAGGAAGTTGGTCTTGCTTTCTTGTGGTGACTGATGAGTGTTGTGAGAAGCAGATTCAGAATGGGGACTGTGTGTGTGTGTGTGTGTGTGTGTGTGTGTGTGTGTGTGTGTGTGTGTGTGTGTGTGTGTGTGTGTAAGTGAACTGGGGGGCTTGAGCTCGGGATCTTTGCCCCGTGCCCTTAGTTTTTCCACTCCAGGCTGGCCCTCTCCAGCGGGAGCCATCGCCCCCCTTCTGGCTCTTGGGTAGTTCATTGGTGATTAGAATCTCCTGAACTTCCCGGCTGGAGCTGACTGTGAACCACCATCCCCAGATCTCAGCCTCCTGAGGAGCTGGGATTACAAGCCTGAGCCACCTGCACTTAGCTTGGATTTCACCCTCACTACACACAGGGACTTAGGCTGAACCTTAACAGAGTTTGTGGAGGGGACATTTCCATATGAACAACTTCATTAGTTGGAACTTGGGTGATATTGCCGGATTTTTTTTTTTTTTCCTTCTCTCCTATTTCTGAGTTTACCCTTTCATTTTTCCTAGGAGATCTCCCTCTGTCAGGGGAGGCCCAGGGGCCAGGCCCAGTAGCAAAGCCCAGTGTGGCATTACCAGTTGTGTACCACTTGCTTTCTCTGTTAGCTCTCAAACCTGCCCCACCCTATGGGAAATCTTCACTTTATAGATAGACACCGCAGTGCCTGGAGAAGTTAGCAACTCTCTTTGTTACAGAGTTAATCAGTGAAACCAGAGATCCAGCCCTGTCTTCAAAGCTTGTTGTGTACCACGCAGTGTACCCTCTAGGTCTGTGTTCCTTTATGTGCCTCATAAAATTTTTATGGACTTCCTTATGATTTCTATAGAAGACTATTTCTGTTCATCCCAGTGCTTGAAGTAAACAAGTTCATTAAAGGACAAGTTGAAAAACAACAACAAAAACCCTTTCAAGCGAATATGATATTGTTTGTTTTTGCTTAAAATATGAAGGAAATAAGTTTTGCCCCGGCCAATAACTGCCTCTAGAAATTTAATGATCAGGATGCTTTGTTATAAATGCTAGCTACCTCTTTTTAAATTTTTTTGTCGGGGTAATGTATAGAGAGGTTACAGTTACATTTGCCAGGTATTGGGTGCATTACTTCTCACACACTGATACCCCTTCTCATGTTTCCGTTCCTGTTTCTCTCACCCCACCTTCTCCCCATCATCTTGTTTCCCCCTTCCCTTTCGTATTTCAAATAAGCAAATAAACATATATACAATATACCAGGTAAAGTCAGATACAGTAACAATATAAGATTTGCCAAAGGGCAAAAGATGAGAAGAGAAATAACATAGTGCATTAAGAACAACAATTACACAAGTTAAAGCTCTTGTTTCTATATCCTAGAGATCCTTTCATTTTAGTCTCATCCTATATGACCTTATGTGCCTAGGTTTTGAGCTATTGTAATCCTCTGCTAGGAGAGTCCTAGATTTATATTAATTATTACAAATGAGGGAAGCCATTGAGCCTATGTGCTTTTGGGTCTGGCTTACTTCACTTAATATGATTTTCTCCAAGTCTTTCCATTTTCTTACAAATGGGGCAATGTCATTCTTTCTGATGGCAGCATAGAATTCCACTGTGTATGACCTCTTCTTCATCTAGTCATCTACTGAGGGGCATCTGGGTTGGTTCCATATCTTTGCTATGGTAAATAGTGGTAAATGAACAGCATTGTGCTGGTGGATTTAGTATGTCCTTGTTTCTGGACAACTGGGTAAATGCCAAGTAGTGGAATTGCTGGGTTATAGGGGAGCTCTATGTTTAGTCTTTTGAGGAACCACCACACTGTTTTCCATAGTGGTTGAATGAGTTTGCACTCCCACCAACAGTGTAGTAGTGATCCTTCCTGGCCACATCCCCTCCAGCATCTGTTGTTATTAGTTTTCCTGATCCTGGCCATTCTAACTGAAGTGAGGTAGAATCTCAAAGTTGTTTTGACTTGCATTTCTTTTATGACCAGAGATGTCGAGCATCTCTTCATGTGTCTATAGGCATTCTTATTTCCTCTTCAGAGAAATCTCTCTTTAAGTCTTTGGCCCCTCTTTTAATAGGATGGTTGTTTCTTTGGAGATTAGTTTTGGGGTGATTCAATTTTTTGAGCTGTTGATATATTTTCGGTATGAGGCCTTTGTTGTATGGCTAGTGAAAATCTTCTCCCCCTCTGTGGGCTTTCTACTTAACTTGCTAGCTATGTCCTTTGTCATACAGAATGCTAGCTAACTCTTAAAAAGTTTTTTTTTAATTGTTATAAAGGTGTGTACAGAATGGCTACAGTTATATACATTGCTAACTCTGTTTTTCAGAAGAGGGGCTTCATGGAAGGATGGGTACCATGGGTTAGGGACATAGCAGGAAAGGCATGGGGCAGAAGCCTAGCTAGCTAGACTCAGGTACCCAGGACATGTGTCTGCTAGGCTCCTTCAGTGGTATATAGCTATGACTGCTAGTGGGGGATAGGGAGTATTGGATGTGACTACTGCCACCTCATTGCTAAATCAGTTAGAAACTGCAGGCTGCAGGGTGTGTCCCAGTTCCAGGCCTAGTCGAAAGGGGCTGATGGACCCTACCATGGACCCTACCTGGGACACAATCCTCTCTTTATATTTGACATCCCAGCTAGCCTCACAGTGACAGGCAGGACTGCCTCCCACAAGACTCAGAAGTTAGTCCCCACACTACATGATAATGCTCATCATCCTGCATGATAAGCATCTGCCACAGAGATCCTTTGGGGGAAAAAAAAGTTTGAGAAATTCTAATCAAAAGAAGAAAAAAAATCAAACAAGACATTGGCTTCTAAGCCAATGTTTGCAGAGATGCAGTTCTCCAAACTCCAAATTCACAACCAATGTGAGATATTTGCTTAAAGGTTACTTTACACTCCTTTGTTTGTTTGAATTCACTGGGTTCGGAATAGAAACCATCAAGCTGCCCCATGGCAGGGGCATGGTGAGACCCCGAGCATGGTGAGACAAACTTGTTGACCAGGACTTGTTTAAGAAGAAGGCCTTTTCCCAGAATGTTAAACTAGGTGCCAGTGAGGAGAGCCAGACCACCTGCTGCTTGGGTTGAGGAAACAGCACAAGTGGTCTCCAGGCAAGATAGAAACCATCTAATACATAAAGGCTTGGCACAACTTTGACAAAGGTAAAGATATCCCTCCATCTTCCTCCATTTTATTTCAGCAGGTTATATTAAGTGTCTAATGTGTGCCAGGCCATGGGAATAGTG
This sequence comes from Megascapheus bottae, assembly GCF_031878675.1. Classification (NCBI taxonomy): domain Eukaryota; kingdom Metazoa; phylum Chordata; class Mammalia; order Rodentia; family Geomyidae; genus Megascapheus; species Megascapheus bottae. Next base: position 53,050,303 of record NC_143521.1, read on the forward strand.
AGTAAGTCAGGGTTTCCCCCACAGTAACTGCAATAGAAAGGTTAAAACAGTATGGCAAGACTATTTGAGGAGAACTTCTGCCTTGCATCTGTCGTCTTCTGCTTTAGCCTGGGAAGCCTCGAGTGTCTGGGAAAACACGACATGAGTTATCCAAGTGGATATTCCAGGCACAGGGCTGGTTCTCAAATTTCTGCTGTTTTTAGAAGCAGTCACTTCTAAAATACTTTTTAAAAATACAGCTGAGATTAGTAGAATGTGAAATTATGACATTTACTGGGAAAGGGATGGAACTGGAGATTAGCATGTTAAATGAAATAAATGGCTGTAAATCAATGATCACATGCTTCCTCTGAACAAAACTAACAACCAAGTTCATGGAAGTACAAGGGAGACTACTTAGAAGCTGAAAAAGGAAAGAGGATGGATAAGAATACAGGTGACAAATAGGATCCAATCAAGATGAAATGGAATTTATACACAATGAAATTCTATGCTGCCATCAGATAGAATGGCGTCCCCCAATTTTCAAGGAAATGGAAAATTATAATGATTATTGTTCTTAATGTACTATGTGAAGTTATTTCTTTTCTTTTTTACCCCTTATGGTTTATCTTATGCTTTTACTGTATCTAACATTGGTACCTGGCATATTGTATATGTTTGTTTGTTTATTTGAAATAGGGAAGGGAAGGGAAAACAAGATGATTGGGAGGAGGTGGTGGGAGAGAAATTGGGAGAAACCATGAGAAGGTGTATCAGTGTTTGAGAAGTAATGCACCCACTACTTGATGAATGTAACTGTAACCCTCTATATGTTACCCTGACAATAAAAATAGAAAAAAATAGGATCCAAAAACATTGTATGGCTATATAGAAATATCATAATAAAACTCCTACTTTTTGTTAATTTAATATATATTAACAAAAAAAATACAGAGTACTGATCCGTAGTCCCCAGATTAAGTTCAGTCATCTGCCTTGTATGTAAACACATTGTTTTCAGATAGAAATTTTGGTCCCCAGAGCTGTCCTGGATTTTAAGATAGTGGCTCCTTAAGCCAAGAGCAATGGCTCCTGGGAATTCAAGAGGATGCCAAGGACTTCCCTTTTGGGGTAGCCATTAAATTGTAGAGGAAAAGTTCCTCCTGCCAGCAGCTATCTAGAACTTGACAATTCTTGAGATTTTATTATTAGCTCAAAATGTACTTGAAATTTAAAAGAGGCCTGTACTGATGGGAAGAAATCTGGACACATCACTTCTTTTGGCCATGTAGACTTTGGAGGCTGTCTTTGCCTTGGCGAATGGGGGTATTTCATGTCCTTTGGGGTCCATTTCCCTCCTGTTCTCCCTGGGGGCAATTGGAGGTGTGTGCGTTCACAGCTGTCCTGGGACAGTTTCTTTCTATGGCTGCCTGTGACTTGGCTGCATTACCAGGAAGTGAGTCTTGTTTAATCTTCCAGCCTCTGTGGTCCAGCTTAACTCCCAGCCTGTGCTTCAACAACGAACTAGCTGAGGTGTGAGTGTGGTATGCGTGTGGGGGAGACTTTCGAAAGGATAGCCCTTTGCGTCCCATTACCGGGGCACACTGGGAATATGGCAGAGGTGGAAACTGAACTGTAGCGGGTTATTAAGGTGGGACCCAGGGAGCCAGGAAGGTTGCTGAGCAGTTCATAATTTGCAAAAGGCAGCTTATGAGTTAACTCTGTAGCTCTTTGGGATGACTCCTGGAAAAGGAGGTAATATCATAAGGGATTAGATACGAATTAACATCTTCACTGAAATAGCTCACAAAATAATCTCTCTTGTCTGGAACCCCTTTGATTTGGAATATAGGCAGTCAGTCCTTTGGCTCCCTGTAAAATGTGTCATATACTGTGTGTATGTGTGCGTGTGCCCATCCTAGGGCTTGAACTCGGGCCTGGGCATTGTCCCTGAGCTCTTTTTGCTCAAGGCTAGTAACACTTGAGTTACAGTTCTACTTCTGGCTGTTTTGGTAGGTAGGTGGAGATTCTTGCCCAGGCTACCTTCAAATCATAATCCTCAAATGTCAGCTTCCTGAGTGTCTAGGATTACAGCATGTGTTTTAATGGCACCTTCTACTTCCCTTGAAATTATCTAGCCTAAAAAATGATAGGTGTTTCTGAACACAGACAGAGGAAGAGCCAGGGAATCCAGGATCCGACTTTTGGGTTGTGTGGCTGTCATCCTGGTCTTGTGAAACAGTTCAGGACTTCAGGTGTTTTTATTTCTTTATTCCTTATATTTAGTTACCATGTACCTGCTATAATCAGGGACTACACACACTGTGTCTTCCCTTTGTGGTAGGCTTTTGTCGGTCTGTTAGAAATGAGATCAGTGAACAGATTAAAAAGAATATAAGACAGTTAAGATAATATCCCTAGGTAAGTCAGAGAAAATGAGGATGGGATAACAATATGTAAAAACAAATGTACTAAGCCAGGAGTCTGGCATGATGGTAAAGTGCTTGCCTAGCATGAACGAAGACCTGGGTTTGATTCCTTGGTACCACACACATAGAAAAGCCAGAAGTGGTGCTATGGCTCAAGTGGCAGAGTGCTAGCCCCAGGACTGGCAAAAAAACAAACAAAAAATGTACTCATTATTTTACTTATGTAACTGTAATTCCACTGCTCATCACCTTGTCAATAAAGATTTTTTAAAGAAACATATATATCCCCAGAACAAGAATAAGTGTAGACCTGGAGGAAAAAACAAGCATCTAGTTCATTGCAGTAGAGTGGGCTAGGAAGGGCTGGGGCCTCTGAGGCTGAGCTGGGATGAGTAATGGCTTAGTGTCTCCTGTCTACAGCTTGAAGGTGAGCTGTTGTTTTGAATTCTGGCCCCATTGTTCATCATCTATAACCTTGGGCAGGGTACCAGAATTCTTTCTGTATCACGTTTCCCCTCAGCAAAGTGGGATCATTCCTTAAAATCATACAGAACAATGCCTGGCATATCGTTACTGCTTGGGGAGCATTAGGTTCCCAGACCACATAGCCATAGCACTCTCTGAACTTTACCAGATGTTTGTTGAACCTGGATGAGGGATTGTCTTTAGAATCTGAAGCCCCGCTCCCCCCACCCCCTACCCCTTCCAGGAAAGAGCTTCTCAAGGTCCTAGCTGCCTGCTCAGCTCCTCCCCTGAAGCTCTGTAACAGGCTCTGTTTGATTTCACCAAGGGGATTAGGCCCAAGGGCTGGCTGTAAAGCTTTAGCCTCCTCCCTGGGGCAGATCCTAGTGCAAGCCAGTCATCTGTTAGTGACTCTCTGCTCTTTCTCTTCCTGCCAGGGATGGTGCTTTGAATGAATGACCCCCTTGGAGAAGGCTCTTCTGTGCTGTCAGCCAGCATCCCCAGGGAGCAGAGGAATCTGAAGGTCCAAGGAGACTACACAAGAAGACTGGTCTTCCCCAAGATTTCCAGAAACTACCTCATGCTTGGAGCATTGTGCTAGCCATGGCTTTTCTACTCAGCATCCTTCTGCTGCTGGGGCTCTGTGCAAATACCATTTCCAGAGCGCAGCCTGTGTCCACCTATACTCCTGGAGATGTCAGTTATGAGTTGCCTACAACCAAATATGAGACACAAGATGACTATAAGGCCGGGCCCGTGGGTCTCCTTTTCCAAATGGTGCATCTCTTTCTTTATGTGGTACAACCTCATGAATTCCCAGCAGGTAAGTACCCACCCAGGGGAAGGAAGGCATGTCCCCACCCCTTCCCCCATACCCACAGCTTTATTTCCTGAGAACAGTGTAGTCCGTACTGATTAGATGGACTGCATTTTACAATCTAAGGTTCAAACGATTGCTTGCACACACAAAAAAACGAATCTAGAACTTAAGGCTTGCATGAAGTTAATATGAAGTGAATCAGGGTGGCAGGAAACTGACGATGAGAGAAGGAATCAAACTAGGTGGGTAATGGGGCTATGCTCATTCTTTAACATCTGTGTGATTTTATTTTGGACAGTGAATTTTTCCAAAGCACATACCTATCAAAGGAGGAAGTTGGGGTTAAAAAAAAAGTTCTCAAGTGGTAGAATGAGGAGTTAATAATTATCTAGCAACTACTTGGCATCATGTTGTCACTTAAAATTTTAGCTCTCTTCTGCCTACCCACAAACTGTGATTTTTACATTGCTTAGGGCAAGGACAGTGCTCTCCCTTTCTGTTTACCTGATTTCTACAGTTGCTGTAATTCTTTAGAGTTTGGGTGTGAGGAGGGGGTGGCCCCTTCTAGAACGGTGTGTTGCAGGGTTATTATTCTTTGTACATGGTATGGTTTTCCACTTTGGTCTTGCTCATCTTTACCTTGCTCATCTAAGCTCTGAGCTGTGTGATCAAAGGAACAGGGCTGTGAACATGAACATTGTCTATGGGAACTATCTGCTACTCAAGATTGGGGGCTACTCTTTTTTATGCATTAGTTTTTACAGGGGCGCCATATATTTTTTTAAAACTGCTTTATATTAGATCTCTCCTAAGCTGGTGTTTAAATAATAGAGATTTGAATACTGTTATTCATTACAAAATGTGTGGTGAATTTGTAGGAGACTTATAATTTTCCTCAGCTGCTCAGCTACTGTTTATAAGAGGCTTATTTGTATGTATGTGTGTGGGGGTGAGCGTACATATGTGTGTGAGAGAGTGTGTGTGAGGGGGGCAGGAGACAGAGACAAAATCTATTTAACAAACCTCATCACTGATTTATAGTATAAGAAGTTTATAGTTTCATCGAGCTGCATTTTTATTGACTTAAATTTTTTACATCCATTTGCCATAGATTAGCATGTGACTGTTGTTTTTGTTTCTAAATTTTCGACATAAAGAATAAGTTATTCTAGGCTTTTGTCACAGAAGAGGCTCCTGGACTAGTGCTGTCCTCTGTTAAAGGACTGCATTTGGGAATCCCACGAACAAAGGTAGAAAGTCAGCTGACTACAGCTTCACTGTCTTGAATAGGTATCTCTTCATTTATTTGAAGATGTATGAAAATCACTGAATAACTAGTGTATTTTCTTTTTCTCCCCTGCCTTTGCTTCTTTTAGCACAGAATTCAGTTGTTTAAGATGTAGAAGCAGCTTCTCCCATCTCCAGCTAAATCATATCCTATTAGTAGTTAATCCCACAATCTCTTTCCAGGTGTTGTTCCTCTAGATTTGGTGGGAAGGCATCTCAGACTTTTCAAGGGACACAGTGTTAAGTACTCACTATGATACGTAAGATATCCACGTAGCTCATCATGTATTCTAAGGTTTTTACCCTCAGCAACATGGGTTTGTCTAGAAGGAAATGTCTGAAGAATTTAAATCCAAATGTAATAATATGAGAGCATTAGCCTAGTCTGTCTTGACCTTCCTCAGTACTTACTTTCTTGCTGTAAGAAATTCCCAGTGTTTCTGCATTAGATTACAGCAGAACTATTATTACCTTGGTGGGGGAATGGTAAAAATTATTAAATTACTTAAGAGTATGGTATTGAATTTAACAGATGAAGGCTTGGAGTCTTGGTTTTCTTCTACCATCTCATTTTTTTTTGCCAGTCCTGGGGACTGAACTCAAGGACTGAGCACTGTCCTTGGGCTTTCCTCAAGGCTCTACCACTTGAGCCACAGCACCACTTCCAGCTTTTCTATGTATGTGGGACCAAGGAATTGAACCCGGGTCTTTGTGTATGCTAGGCAAGGATTCTACCACTGTGCCAAACTCCCGGCCCCTACCATCTCATTTTTAAGACATTTTCACCCAGGTTACTAGATTTTGTAAGAGTCTCAAAGTTCTTGCTCGGTATTTTACCATGTACAGGACACAGATCATGAATCATGGATTTTTCCACCCAGGGCTAAGTCAATATCTTAAAAGTAACAAATAAACAAAAAATAGCCCTCTCCATAAAACTTAAAAAACAAATAAAGAAGGAAGGGGAATTCCTATTTATTATTTATTGGTTTAACCAGCTTACTGCATTAAACGAAGCACAATGTAATATGTTCATCAAAGATATGTTGGGTGGGTCCATTCTACTTTGAATGGGTAGAGGTGCTTCAGAGGCAAGGCTCTAGCATAGATAAAGTGGTAGACAAGAAAGGCACTTTAGAATCTAGACACACTCTCTCTCTCTTTAAATTACCACTGAACTGAGTGGTTTTTCCATTTTATATCCTGTGTCCAACCAAAACAATTTCCCAGGCATTGAATTTGAAACTCTGCTAAGAGAAGGCCATGTTGTATCCCTATAAGAAGCTGACCTTTGTTCCACTAAGGATGTGCACCAAAGTTCTTGAGTAGAAGAAACAAAGTAGTTCAGATAACTATGCGCCAGGGGTTCTTGAACTTGGTGTGGCTGTCTTATGTATATCTGCCTGGGCATGAGGCAGCATGAGGCGACAAGAGCAGGACTCTGGGCAAAGAGGGTGATGGACTCTCTCCTCACCTTCAGAGGGGCCCTTTCTTCATTCAGTTAAGCCCGGAAGGCTGTTGGGGACTGGATACTCAAGGGAAGGTCCTTCCTGGCAGAGGGAAGAAGGATGGGTAGGAAGAGGAGGAAATAATGGTTCCAATATCCACATCTTAGTTCATTCAGGGCACTATCACAAAATTCTGTGAAGTCGTTGGCTAAAAAGCATTGATTTTCTCATAATTCTGGACTCTGGGAAGTCTGATGTGATTTAAGGGCCTCTGTCCTTGTTTGTAGGCAACTGTCTTCTTGATGGGCATTCACATGGCCTTACTCTTTGAGATAGGGAAGAAAGAGACAGAGACAGACAGAGACAGACAGACAGACAGAATGAATCCCATTATGAACCTCTACCTTTATGCATTTTCTGGACTTACCCATTTCCCACGCCCGTCCTCCTTAATGCCATTCCATTGGAGGTTGCAGGTGAGTTCAGTGGGCTATAGATGCAGTGAAGAGGAGCAGGAGTGCATAGGGAAAGTTGGCCGAGGTTAGGGAGAACAAGAGTTGAAAGGAAGGGAGGAAAGGCAAAATCCACTAGACAAGCACTTATTGAAAGTCTGGGCTTTCCAAGAGCCCCACGAGACTGGGTGTAAGCAGAATTGGGTTTGGGGGAGCCCAATGACAACAGGATAGATGATGAATGATAAGAGGGGCCTACAGTGTTGTCAAGAGATAATATTTGGCTGAGAACACAGAGGAAGGTGAAGGATGTCTTATCTACATACAAAAGAACTTAATTTTACCACCGCTTTCACCTCTGGTCTCTTTTCTCTTAAGTAGACAATGACTAGAATCATAACATAGGGGATTAAATGAGATAATGTATGTAAAACCTATGGTTAAAACTGGGCCTTGAGGCCCAGGGCAAAGCCCTCATGACTGCAAAGAAAGAGTTAACTAAATGTGATGCCAAAGTTAATGCAGGGAGGGAACATAGGGCTACCAAGTTGTCTCCTAGAGGCATCATTAAAATGTCCTGACTGCCTCTCCCTTGGGATCATTCTGTACAGAATTACCTCTTGAAAGCAATTTTATTACTTTAAGGTTAAGGGGTTATGTCTGCTTGGCAGGCAGGACCCGGGTAGCAGAATGGGGTTGAGAAGCCAGGTCTCCATGCTCTGCTAGTTTAATAAACCACTGTCACTGCTTTATAAGAGTACATGCATCTAACAGGCTCTTGTTATCTTGTCATTTCTTTGATTTGGGATAAATACAATGGATTTCTCAAAAACCTTGGGTGGTGGTGAGTGCGTGATGGCTCTACTTGGTGGTTCTATCTCTATCTATTTACTTTATATGTGTGTTTACTTCCTATATATTTCATTATGTGTAATTCTCCATATATACTTATATATTTCTATATATTTGCCCTTGTTTACAGAAATCTAATGGAAAGGTAAATTTAGAGCCAGAGGACATGTGAAAACCACACACTCACAGGAGACTGAGAGATTTGTCTCTAGGACCAATTATATCTCTAAAACCCACCTTTTTGGATAATTTGTTTTCCTTTTATTTTATTGAGGTGCTTTTGACATAACCATAGGTTGGACACAAAAGCAAACAATCAATTAAAAACCATGCCAAAAATGGGAAATGAAAAACAAATGAAAAGAACAACAAAAGATATTAAAAAGAGAAGTAGAACAACCTTAGGTTGGTGTGAAAAGTTAGTATGTAGTGTTAGCATATTAAAAGTGGGAACTGCAGAAGATTATATGGGGGAGGAATTTCCTGTGGGTGTTGTGAATTTGTTATAAAGACAAATTTTAAATTTGCTATTGATCAATTCTACTGAAGCAAGAAAACTCATCTTTTAGTTTTAGAAAATTCTCTAAAACGAACTTCTACCCTGTTTGGGTATATTTTTAAAATTTGGCTTTGATGATGGTTGGCCTATTTCTCAAAGCATTTTTGACTGATCTGATTAGCCCTTGGGATCTGATGTGCATGAGGCTGGGGTTGGAGAAGGAAGGGGGGGTGAATCTTGCCCCATGGAGTTGGCAGTGCTCTCAGGGTGGTACAAGAAGCCTGAGAGCCTTCCTTCCCTTGTTCCCTCCCTCTCCCCCCCCCCCCCTCCCAGGTTAAAGAAACTTACTGATGCTTTGGTAAGAAAAGGTCAGGACTCTGGGTTGCACTCCACACTCAAGAGAGATGGGGGATGAACCACCAGAAGAGGGGGGAGGGATAAGGGGTGAGCCGCCAGGGGTGAACCTCATGGTTCTGGAATCCCCTTGCGTCCACTCTCTGCTTCCACATTTGATCCATCCTTCCTTTCCCCTGACCCTCTGAGCCCCCAACTCCCAGAATCCCAGTGGTGGAGAACCAAATCATCTATGTCACCAATCTCAGGACAACTCCCCCTCCCCCCAATGTGACCTCGAGTTCTTCCTCTTCCAGTCCGGATCTAGTTTCATTTGAGTGACAGAGCCAATCACCAATCATGGACCCACTGAGTAATCATGGCAAAGTTGTGGGCCACTGAGAACCCATATATGGCACTAAATGGAAAGGCAGGTTTCAGGAAAGGTGGCCAGGTGGCAAGCCCAACCACCCTGCCAATGGCTGCCTTCTCCGAGTGTGGGTTCTAAAACACCTGTGGATGCTTCCTCAATTCACAGAAAGCCAGCATTGTTCCCTTTAGGTCATGTGACTCGTTTGTGCCAACTGCTCCTCCCTCTCTGTGTTGGTCACCCGTGGCTGCCTGTAGCGCTGGACATCTGGACAAGTCATCTGCTCTGTGAACCAGGCCCTATCTATAGCTGGTTGTATGGGTGAGGGAGCTGAGGTTCAGAGGACTGAGTGAACTGCCAGATCCTACAGTGAGGAAGGACTGAGCTGGGGTCTCAAGCCAGGGAACTGGCTGGGAGTCTTGGCTGGTCATTGCCATTTTGATTTTGCTGGTGACAAGACTGGCTCAGGGGCTCGAGGAATGTATCAAGGCCCCCATGCTGATGGCCTAGAGGTCCTGGGTCTTCCTTCCTGCTCTCCATGCTGCCTCTGTAAAGCTGGAGAACTGCTGTGCAGACCCTATCTATCTACCATCAGCTCCTCCAGCCTGGGGTATGTGTGGAGAGAGATGGGTGGTCAGTCTGCATTTGATTGAGGTTAGAGTTGCAGACTCCATGGCTGGGGAGGTTGACTGTACTTGTAAAACATCAGAGTTGGATTCATACTTGAGAAGAAGTCTCGAGGTAGTGGTAAACATTGGCCCCAAGAGAGAGAGACCGTCTGCTTGTCTGTTTGCAATACCGGCAGTGTAGATGGTCAATGTCTAGCACTCACTCCTTCATAAAGGCCTAGCCTTTTCAAAACTGGGCAGAAATGTGTTCACCAATGGATTCAAAACTTAAGGGGATACCTTACCTACTGGCTTGAAGTTTTCACTTCATGGATTGAGGCTATCTTTCTATGTCTGTTCCGATTATTGTGGCTAAATTAGGAAGGTCTTTTAAAGCAAGGAACTTCAGCCATTCACTCCCCAATCTTTTGATGTAGGGCCAACACTTGAAATTTGTTTTGATGATAAGTTAATGGAAGTTCCAAAATTAGTGTTTCTGCTACAAATCACACTCAAAAATACATCCTTTATAATTTCAGTTTGTTTTGATTTCTTTGAAGTGTAAGCAAAAGAGCTAAGAGTCCTAGATTTTCTTCCCCAAACTTTTATAATTTTCCTATGTATAATTTCATCTAAGTAAATTTCATCTAAGTGATAGGGACTGGCCTTTATTAAATCTACAGAACATTTGACTTCGTGTGTGTGTGTGTGTGTGTGTGTGTGTGTGTGTGTGTGTGTGTGTGTGTGTGTACTGGGAATCAAACTCACAGCCTCTAGTATGTTAGACAAGTGCTCTACCACTAAAATACACCCTCAACCCTTTACTTAGGTTGTAAACACACTCTTTATATTCTTATTTTGTAATATTATAGTACTTGCTACTCAATTCTTACATGTCAGTTGTACCTGTTGTACACTAAAAAGTAGAGACACTTGGGAGCAGATATAGTATTTTGGGTTGAATTATGTCTCCCTCAGAATCCATATGCCCAAGTCTTAACTCAGGGCTCCTAAGATTGTGGACTTACTGGGTCATTGCAGGTGCAATTAGTGTGATCACACTGGAGAAGGCTGGCTCTTAATCTAGTATGGCTGGCACCTTTTCACACAAGGAAATGTTGAGATAGATGCAGGCCTGTGAAGTTTGGGATTGTCTTGACGGAAGCCAGCAGAGAGACAGAACCCATTCTTCCCTTGACTCTTCAAAGGAGCATGGCTCTGCTGACTCCTTGATCTTGAATTTTATTGCACAGCTTGTTTTTTAAATAAATCTCCCCTATTGAACATGAACAAACCCCAGAATTAAAGCTGGGCTTTATCGGCTCCTGAGGTAACCTTTGAAGTGAAAAGTTCTAACTTTCCCTTTGTTCTGCCTATTTTTAGAAATTTTGCCCTTCTAATTTTTAGAAGCACATGTCATTTTTATTTTTTTTAATTTTTGGCATCCAGTTCCCTCCTTCTGTCCTTCTCTCCCTCCCTCCCTCCCTCCCTCCCTTCCTCCCTCCTATCTTTCTTTCCTGCTTGCCTTTCTTCTTTTACTTTCTCCTCTCCTTCCCTTTCTTATTTATATTATTATATATATATTTCTATAAGAGATAAAACATAAAAATAAACACTAGAATACAAATAAAATCTTAAAAGTAAGATTTTAAAACAAACACTCTATAGGTCAAATTGAGGGTTTTTTTTTTCATTTTTGTTGTTGTTAAGAAAGAAAACAACAAGAAGCAGCAAATGACTTAAAACTAGCAGAAAAAGGAGTGGGGGGGTGTCTCTCCCTCCCGTACACCCCCACCCCAGTAGCCAGCAGCCAGGGTGGAAGAAACTCCCTGGCCTTCCTAGGGGAATGGTGATCAGAGTGGAATAGCTTGAGAGAGTGCAGGCTTCTGTTAAATAATTCCGCACAGAAGAACTCCTCCAGTGACTGTGGGAGCCAAAAGGTGGTTATGAGACTGTGTATTGGTAACTGGTATTTCTCTAGTAGGAATCTGGGGTTTTAAACGTTTCAATCTGATGCTGATACTGATTAAATGTGGCATGTTTATTACTTGGAACCTGATTATTAGTTGATGGTTTGGTTAGGGAGATGGGGAAGAAGAGGTTGGACATATTTTGATATCCTTTTGGGAAGTGGTTGACCCAGAGGCTCAATGAGATTTGGACAGCTGGATCTTTAGAGGACAACCCTGGGTGACATTCTTGGTACCTTATGCAGATCTACTGTAGGGGAAATGACCAAGCACTTTGTTAGGGATGCCTGCCTTGCCAGAAATGGCATTTGTCCAAAGACATTTGTTCCAAATTCATCCCCTACATGGAAGTCTAGCTGAGCAGAAATGAGTATCTTCTTCTGGAATAGTGTATGGACTATGGACATGAGAGCTCTCACGTCTGTGCTGCAATAACAGAGCTCTGTCTTCTAGAAGTCTTCTTTGTTTACATGGAAATCCCAGATTCTGGGAGCATTGTTTCAAACCTGTCCTGTTCCCTCTGGCAAGATGGCCCTGCTCTAGCCAAGACTTCATTCCCCTGACCACAGGGACCTCCTGCCCCAGGCAGAGAATTAGATCTCAGCCTCCTGAGTATGTAGGGTTTCAGATGAGACCCCTTAGCCGCTGGCTTAGTGCTTTTTTTTTTTTAATGGAGAACACGAAGACCAGAAAGAGGAAGTTGGCTCATGTAAGAAGGATAAAGAAGGAGAACATAGCAAGGTGAGGTGGTTGGGAGGCCTTAGCACCGTTAAGTGTCTCTGCTGCTGCCCTTCCTGGTGCATGGAATATCACGGGACACTGGTATGGTACACATAGCAGTGGTTGAATGATTGTTTCAATGTGATTCCAGGTGAACTCAACCTAGATATGTTTATTTACTTTCATTTTACAAGAGGTATACGTAAGATAACACAGACACAAATAAAAAGGGCCTGCTTTCACCTGCAGTTAACTATTCCCGTTTCTGCTGAGCTGTTTTTCAGACTTTTTGGTGTGGTTGGTTTACAAGAGCTGAAATCATGCTGTATTTGCATAGTGTTGACAAGGAAGAAGGGATGACCTGGAAGGAAAGCGAATTCTAGATTATCTCATTGGAAGCATTTATTCTCCAGTCACCTGTGCAGAGCGATCTAGAAATGACTGCACTCAAGGGCTTCTTTTTTTTTTTTTTTAAATAGTAACTAGACAATAGATAGACTCCACATTTACACACACACACACACACACACACACACACAGTCTGAAGGACATACACATAGCTACAGTGAAATCAGGTTTTGTCTGATGATGAATCTCTCAGTGGGATTTAAAGTTCAGTGATAATCCGGGGTTGTATTTTTACTGTGTATAAAGATCTTCTCTTCTACCCTACCTACCTGTGGAGCTTAATGAACAAATTTGTGATGAAAATGCATACTGAAACTTCCTAACACAAAACTACTTAGAAATAATAGTACCAGGGGGCCTTGATGTTGAACCCAAGACCTTGCATGTGCTGGATGAGTGCTCTACCTCTGACCAGCCCACAAGTGTGCCTTTAAAAAAGGGTAGATAGGACCAGGAGTTTGGCCTAGTGGTAGAGTGCTTTGCGTAGCATGCATGAAGACTCGGGTTCAATTCCTCAGCACCACATACATAGAAAAAAGCCAGAAGTGGTGCTGTGGCTCAAGTGGTAGAGCTCTAGCCTTGAGAAAGTCCAAGAACAGTGCTCAGGCCCTGAGCTCAAGACCAGGAAGGCCAAAACAAACAAAAAAAGGGTATATAAACTGGGTGCTGGTGGGTCCTGTCTGTAATCTGCTACTCAGGAGGGTGACTGCTGAGGATCAAGGGTCAAAGCCAGCTAGGCAGGAAAGCCCACGACACTCATCTCCAATAAACTCTTAAAAGGCTGGATTTGGAGTTGTGGCTCAATTGGTAGAGAGCCTAGGACTTGAGCAAAAGAAGCTAAAGGATCCCAACCAGGCCCTGAGTTCAAGCCCCAAGACCAGCACAGGAAAACTAAAAGCACAGTTTTCTTTTGTCATAGATGCTATTTTAACTCACTTCACTTGTAGCTAGAGGACTCATACTAGACAAAGGATTTGGTTTGACATCAAATATGACTAGGCATTTGCGTCTTCAGTTACAATAAAATATCTAGAGCCCAAATTCCTTCTTGTACTTTTTTAAATGAGTGACTATTAGCTGTCGGAAAGATTGGCTCTACTTCATCGAGCCTGTGGATGGAAGCATTTTCATACGATGAGCTGGCCTTCCGACTTTTGTATTTAATAAGATGTAAACAAACCAAGTTATCCAGCATCACCAGGCATTTCTGAATTTGCTTAAAGAAACTGGATATTTTCCTGTGGAATGGAGAGGAATGTTCATTTTAGAATGATGACTTAGGAAGTTTGAAAGCATAAAATCCTGACCCTGAATGCCTGACCTCATGAGGAAAGAGCAGACTGAGGTGTAGTGAGTGAGCCGCATGTCAGCTGGAACTGCAGGGAAGTGCAGGCAGCCACACAGGAACCAGAAGCCATGGACGTGTTTACATCTGCACCAGCTGGCCCTGCGTCTTGACTTAATCTGCTGCTTCCTCAAAGAGAGCTGCCTGCATCTGGAAACGGGTGCTGCCAGCCCATCTTCCAGGCCATTTTGTGCACGTAACTCTTGGATGGTACCAGAATCCTAAGCCAAATCAGCCTGAAGCACCATCCATGGGTGTTTCCAGGGTCAGGTTACGCTGAGAGCCTTGAGTGCTTTGGTGGTAGAAACATGCTCGAGTCAGTGGCTTAAGTGGGTTATGAACATATGTTTTGTACATTAGGAAAATCCAGGAGATAGTGGAACTCTATTTTAATTTGGTTTAGCTTTTGGTAGTAAAACTCCTGAAGGAATATAGACATATGTCAGGGTGTGGGGAACTATCAAACCTTTGCAGCCATGTGGCTGGAAAGCAGGACGAAAGAAGGGTTTATGTAAGTTATACTGTACTGTATTTTAAAGTGATTTTTTTGTGGGTTGAAATGCTTTTATCACACATGCTGAAGAATTCAGATGTTGAGTGAAAATGACTTTCAAAATCTTAGTTTATGTTAGTGCCATTCTCTTGTGTTGGCCAAACCTTTGTCTGTAAAGATCTGATCTGTGTATATATTCTATTGAGAAAAAATGAATTTGTTCTCATTCTTTGCTTGGTCAGAGATGGCAGAATAGGTTATAGGTTATGCATGAGACCTGGTCAAACCAGTTTTTTTTGTTTTCTTTTTTGCCAGTCCTGGGCTTGAAGTCAGGGCCTGAGCACTGTCCTTGGACTTTCTCAAGGCTAGAGCTGTATCACTTGAGCCTCAGCACCACTTTTGGCTTTTTTCTATGTACATGGTACCGAGGAATCGAACCCAGGCCTTTGTGCATGCTAGGCAAGCACTCAACCACTAGGCCACACTGCTGGCGAAACCAAGTTTTTTTATATAGTCAGAACCTGTGTTGCTTTTTAGAGGTCTTTCCTCTGGCTCTCTCTCTCTCTCTCTCTCTCTCTCTCTCTCTCTCTCTCTCTCTCTCTCTCTCTCTCTCTCTCCCTCTCCCTCCCTCCCTCCCTCCCCCTCCCCCTCCCTCTCTCTCCCTCTCTCTCCCTCTCTCTCCCTCTCTCTCCTCTCGCTTACACACACACACACTCACACACACAACATACATACACAAAATGTAGATTAAACCCTCATATGAGCTTTCTAGAGGACAAATCATATACAGAACATGGCAAGAATCATAGTGTGCAATGCTTCTACCACTACTACTGCTGCTAATTGTAATAAAAAGAGGATCCCCACTGGGTACAGCTTGTTTTAGTCAGGGTAATACCTGTTGATATAACAAGTTACCTCCAATCTCAGTAAAATTAGCTTATTGCTCAATCCAATGGAAAAGAAGAAGGGGAAGGGTGACGGTTTGCTAATGGTTCTGGCATGTCCTTCTGGGCTATATAATGCTCCATATTTGGGGCCTTCCATATTTGGCAGGGACTTGACAAAATTAGCCACCATGAAGGGTTGTCTGCGAGGGTAGAGACAGGGCATTTAGAAGTGGTGTGCATACCTAGAACATTCCCATTGTGCTGGCCAGAACTCATGTCTGATGTGCCCCTACCCCCAGCCTCAGCTGCAAGGAGTCTATAGAGTGGAATTGTATGCATGAAGGAGGAAGAGACAATACATGGAGATTCCTGTGTCCCTTGAAAGGTGCTCATATTGATCTAGTTATGCTATCTACCAGGCACTGTGCTGAACCTGTTCCTGGGGTAGAATACCTCTTGCTCTTCCTTATATATGTAATGCCAGTGGCTTGGGGAATTAATGCATTTGGGCTGTCACGACTAGGCTTTCAGTAGTTGCTCAAAGGGATTTCAGTTTAAGATGTCGGTTTGTGAGCACAATGTGTCTTCATTAGTGTTACCCCTTTCCTCTAAAATCAAGAACAAGATAAGGATGTCTGCTCTCTCCACTCCGATTCAAAACATGCAGCTAGATTTATTAGAGCAAGAAGGCAAGAAAAGGAATTAAAGGGATCCAAATAGAGAAGAAAGATAGCCAAGCTATCCCTATTTGCAGATGATACGATCTTTATCTAAAGGACCCCAGCTAGACACGGCTAATTTCCTTTGGTCAAATAGCTGGAATAGATGGAGTCGATGGAAGCTGATCATCCTACAAAAACCAGTGAGAAGACAAGAGAGGGAAACCAAGAAAGCAGATCCATTTTGCAAAGCGTTAGTTTTTTAAAGAAATGGATGACTGAAACTTCAGACTCCCACAATGTGCTCTATACATGCAGTGTTCTATAACCTACTTTTTAATTTCTTTTCAGTTGTGGGGCTTGAACTCTAGGTCTGGGCACTGTCCCTAAGCTCTTCAGCTCTACCACTGGAGCCACAGCACCACTTCCAGTTTTCTGGTGTTTACTTGGAGAAAAGAGTCTCATTGACTTCTATGCCCAGGCAGGCTTTGAACTGCAGTCTTCAGATCTCAGTCTCCTGAGTAGCTAGATTACAGGTGTGAGCCAGCAGTGCCTGGCTGGTAACCTACATTTTCTAAAACTCTTCATATAGGGACGGCCATGGTGCAGGCTGAGTCCAGCATGGGATTTCCTTTACAGATGTTGTCCTACCCTTTGAGAGGAAAGACAGCTCATTTTAAAGAGGAGGATGCCTGGGGTTTATGGCAGTTCACTGTTGTTACTAGGCAACAATTCTATAATAGGGCTTAGGCTCCCCACTTCTCTCTGGCCTCCCACTGTGATTTTGTTCACTGTGGAGGGACTGAATCCAGGGCTTCCTGAGTGCTGGAAAGTAATCTACCTAAGTAATCGGTAGTCCCAGCTCTCCTAACTTTCCCTCCCCTTTTGGTAGTCTTAAATCCGTGTGCTTAATTAACTAGGGTGACAGTTTATTACCTGAGTCACACCACCAGCCCTCCTTCTGTCTCTTGCTTGATTAAGATCCTAGATATTTTCAATGCCATCTTCCTTTTAGATGAGGGTAAAACCTATCAAGTGGATGCTTGTGGCTCATTCCTGGAGACCTAGATAGTTGAGAGGCAAAGATCAGGAGGAATAACAATTCAAGGTCAGCTTAGACAAAAAGTTTCTGGGATCCTGTGTTAACCAATAGGAATGTAAGTAGAAGAATGGTACATATATGTATATAATCATTTGCAAGTACATGAAGCCATGTAGATCTTTTTCTTGAAATATATATTTTTGAATGAAAAATAACTATGCTATTTATTGTGCTATTTTACCCACCAGATTCCATCAGACAAATCCTAGAGAAGAAATTTGAGCCTTCAGTTGACTATCAGAAGGTAATTTTAAAAATTAATGTATTTGTTAGTAAAAATAAGAAATATGAGAGTAAAAATAAGAAGTAGGAGAGAAGTCTTGGTTGATTTGAACAAAAGAATCTTTAAGCAAACATTATTTAATCTGTAACTCCAATAACCTTTACTGACAAAAGTCTTTTATAGAATGTTGACTCACCATGTAACTCCTACTTAGCAGTAGAAATTTCCAAAGTGGCCTTTGAATGGAAATCTTTCAAGCTTTGTGCTATTGAAAAATTAAAAAAATGAAATACTTTGAGTGATGAGTAGAAAACTCTATGAAAAACTACCTGTCAAAGATAGTTTGTTTTAGGAAATGGTATTCCTTGCATATCTTCTCTGTTACTTGGGTTGAGTTGGAAGGCAGCTGGTGATGAAGATGGCACTGACACATTTTTTAGAGTCAGGACCTCAGAGGTCAAGGAAAAGGTGAAGCAGGAATAAGTAGATCTGTAAGCAATGTGCAAGAGGAACAGCAAAAAAAAATATTCATCAAGCAGACGTTCTTCTGGGTGGAAGGGGTATGAGACTCAATGGAGAAATGGAAAGGAACACTGGACATAGCAGGTGGTTATTCACAAGCCAGGCTGGAAAACAAGATGAGAGTACAAATAGGAAAGGAACACCAAATCAGTCCAGAAGGAAGGAAACTAATATGGGACACGAGTGGATCCGAAGCATCGTCACTGCCTATTTCTGCCTACAACTTCCGGAGCCATGGCTGTACTGTGTTTGCTTCTATGACTACACAGAGCAATGTCTTTTGATTTTGTTTTTTATTTGTAAGCATAGGGTGCAGGAAATGTAGACAAATATTGGTTGCATTGACTATAAATTAATAATTTTTTTAAACGTCATAGTCTTCAGCAAGGTAAGTGAGACACACTGTCCTTTCCTTTCTTACTTTGAGGATAGTTGTTAGAGTAACAAGAAGACTCATGGTCGACCCTCGGGACAACAGGTCTGAATGCAAGTGTTTGTGGTGCTGGTATAGCAGTGTAGCCGAGTCTTGTCCACACCTCATCACATTCTTCATTCGCCACAAGACAATACTCAAGAAAGAAGTCAAATTGTGTGGAAGCCATTTCCATCTGCAGCATGAACGATGTTGAAGGAGTTATGGTACTTCAATGGAATGCTGAGTGGAGGCAAATCCAGGAGAAGACTAAAGCTTGGAATTAGAGTCAATAGAATCAAGGAGGTCTATGAAAATGAGGCTGCAGAGATCCAAGGAACAATCCCTAACTGTCCTAGTTTCCTCAGACAGGACTCTTAGTTGTAGCATTTCTGTAGCGCCTTCTCAAGACCAGGCACCCAGTACCCTGGATACGTGCAACTCATTGAGTCTTCATGAGAGGGGTCCATTTCTCTGAGAGAGGCTAATCCACAGATCACACAGGCGAGTGTGGGTTCTCCTGGGGAAACAGACTATGGAGGATGAGCCACTTCTCAGATTTCCCATGTCCTGGCCAACGTAAAGCTAGATGTCACCCAGCCCACTGGAGGGTTCTGCAGAATAAGACCTCTCAGCCTGGTTCTTGTTAAGTAATGTTTCCTTGATTAAAGAAAAAAATCTAAAGCCTTATAGCTTTAGGAACAGTTGCATAGAAATAGTAATAGCAAACCTTTCCTCCCATCTCCCACCTGCCATCTTGGTTTCCTTGTCATGGTTTCCTGGATTCACTTCCTGCGCTTAGACCTGAGTTTAACAGCAGAACGAGTGAAGAGGAAATGCTGAAGGCAAGGGTGCTGCATGGCTGTAAGGAGGGGAGAGATGGAATGGCACTATCTGGAGACAGTTTATTGGATCATAAAAAACACCTTAGAATGGCCAAGAATGGTACAGAAGAGTGGGATGAAGAAACAAGGATTAGAAGGGGGAACACAAGATGAGGGGTGGGGGGAGAGAAATGGGGACCAAGACATAAGAAAGGGTATCAATGTGTATGACGTAATGCACCCTCTATCTGGTGAATATAATGTAACCCTTCTGTTAATTACAATAAAAATATATGAAAAAATAACAAAAGAAGCTAGGATTAGTATCATGGATCCATATTGAGGAATATGGATTCAGAATGGTAGAGTTCCTCGAATGGTCCTAAGTATAGGATTGTCTCCATCAGAGTCCATTTCCAAGAGGACGCTTCAGAAGAGGTTGCCCTTTGCATCTTGAACTCCAGACAGTCCCTGCTTCCCTATTGTTATGAAGCTCATATTGTTCGTGTGTTAAACATTTTGTAACTTCCCTTCTAACTGTCCTTTTCATAACGGATTAGCATGCAGACCAGAGCATATCTCAGAAATCCAAATGTGGGTTCTGGAACTTGACTTTACTCAGCACACTGCTTCTCAAATCTTAATACTTGCTTCTTTCTCGTGTTGATTCTTCCCTCATTTGACTTTTCTCTTTGTGTATTTTCCTTGTTGTGGTTAATCACTCATGATACTTTCTCTGTTTTCTTGGCACATGCGGCCTCTGCCACACACAAACTCCTCAACTGCTTTGACTTCCACAGCCAGAAAATGTAGTCTTGCTTCTAAAGGTAAAGTTCATGTCTGCTGTCTGTTTCATGTTGCTGTGTCGTAAGTCCATGAGTAGTGTTGCTTTTGCCAGAACTTCCTTATTCTTCCTTATTATCCATCCTGTGATGGATTTTTAATTATCTCTTATGTTTGTCCATCATCTTTAATCTTCTTGCTCTTATTTTTTTTCTTTTTTCTTTTTTTTTTTTTTTTGCCAGTCCTGGGTCTTGAGCTCAGGGCCTGAGCACTGTCCTTGGACTTTCTCAAGGCTAGAACTCTACCACGTAAGCCACAGCACCACTTCTGGCTTTTTTCTATGCATGTAGTACCGAGGAATTGAACCCAGGTCTTCGTGCATGCTAGGCAAGCACTTTACCACTAGGCCAAACTCCCGGCCCTATTCTTGCTCTTATTTTCAGCATAATTTGCCAAGTGCTTGAAGAAATCAGTGTATCAAAAATGAGTTATGGAGCTAGCCCATGATAGTATAAGCTTACAGTCCCAGAAGTTGGGAGGTAGAGGCAGGAGGATCTCAAGTGCAATACCAGCCTGAGCTATGTAGCCTGTAGCAGGACCCTTTCTGATCCTACTTAGACTTCAGCATACAAACCAACGGGGCCTTGAACTCAGCATTTCCTTAGCATTTTTGCTCGTTTATGCTCTACCACCTGAGCCATAGTTCCAGCATTTTACTGATTAATAGGAGATACAGGTCTTACCAAACTCTTCTTCTGGGCTGGCTTCGAACTGTGATCTTCAGATCTAAGCTTCCTGAGTAGGTTACATGCAAAAGCCATTAATGCTGGCAAGTATCAACACATTTCACATGATTATTATAGAAGTTGAGCATTAGCTAAAGGTGAAACAGAGATCCAGCCTTGTGCTTGCGAGATCTTCTTGTGAGATCTGTTCTCAGTGTTTTGCTGGAGAAGCAAGACCTGTTTTGGCTTTTCATTTGCTTGGCTTTAACACCCATGCCTTGTCACTTGTCCAGTAGTCGCTAACTGCCAGTGTACAGTCTGTCTGCTGTCTTTTAGAAATATGAGCAATTACATGCAGGAATGGTGATGAGCTCAAACTCTGTTATCCACTTGTATGAACCCTCATTTATGTCTCAACAGAGGAAGCAGAGATAAGGAAAGTATGTTAAAGGAATTAGGATTGTGCCCATTCCTGGGCAATCAGGACCTGTCGGTCTGTGATACTGGCTGCTAAGCTCAGTACCTCGCCAGGGCTCTGCTTCATGAGGAAACACACAAATGCCATCTATATAGTATCTCCCTGTGCTTGGTAATCCATCAGGAACCATACCTCTAATTGTACATCTCTCTCATTTTCCGAGAATCTGAAAATATCTGTAATATTCTTCCCAGAGGATGGGTAGAAAACTGAATGACCTGGGTTGAACTAGATGACTTAGAAAGGCTGAGCATTTGTTCTAAATTTGATGGATTCCAGATTCTATTAAAACTACCAACCTGTCACCAATCCAAATGGCTGCAAATCTTTAATATAATTTCTACTTGTTCTCTCCGTCAGATTGTGTGTAGGTAATCCATTTTGTCAATGTTCCCACCAAGATTTATCAAAACAGTTTAAAAGCTAACAGGATGCCTTTGGGCTTGAAATTAAATTATTATTATTATTTTTTGCTTGCCCTGGGAATTGGAAGGAGGATAACAGTCACTCAGTAACACATTCTAATAACTCAGTTCTCTGCTTCCAGCACCCCAGGGAGATTTTTTTTCTCTCTCAAAATGGAAAATGAATATGTACCTAGAAAGATTCAACTCGCAACGGCCAACAACAGTTACAACAATGAAGTGGGCACAGTGTGGAGTGTTTTACTTGCTACGTTGTTTGTTTCATCGCTATTTTTATTTGTTTGTGTGTTTGACTTGCAGATTGCCTACTATGAAATCGGCATTATTATATGCACTGTCCTGGGCCTGCTGTTTGTTATTCTGATGCCTGTGGTGGGGTTTTTCTTCTGTATGTGTCGCTGCTGTAACAAATGTGGGGGGAAAATGCACCAGCGACAGAAGAAAAGCGGACGCTACCAGAGAAAGTGCTTTGCAGTCTCCCTCTTGGTGATTTGTTTTCTCATAAGGCAAGTAGAGTCTGGGACAACAGTTGGTTTGTGTTTTAGGATGATGAGAAATGTGTCACCTGTAAACTGGAAGTTCTGTGCATTTGTCTGTCCATTTATTATCAAGACAGAGTCTTGCTATGTAGCTGAAGCTGGCCTCAAACTCACCATGTAGCCAAGGTGAACCTTGAACTTGAGACCCTCCTGCATTAGCCTCCTGAGTGCTAGGATCACAAACATGTGTCAGCACACCTAGCTAAATCTATCTATTTAAAGCAAAACAAAACAACAGAAACAAACAAGAAGGGAAGATCCGAGCATGGCAGCAAATGGCTGCCATCCTAGCTACTCAGGAGACACATGCCAGATGAATGATGAGTTTCAGGGCAATAAAGGCAAGGAGAATCGATTTCTGAAACAAAAGACAAATGGAAAGGGCTAGAACTGTGCCTCAGGTAGTACACTGATATCCTAGCATGTACAGGCCCTGGGCTCAATCCCTAGTACTGCTAAAACAAAACCAAACAAATTCTAGAAAGAATAAAGTGAAGGATATTTCAAAAAGATGTCCCTGTAACTTTTTCCACCTTAGATATCCTGATAGCTCTTGACTTGTAGAGAGCATTATATCCTGCAGTATCATGTCCTCTGAAATAGCTCTAGAGACTGATAGCATGCAGAAAAACAGAACTTGGGGTCTGAATTTGGAAGACAAATGCTTTACTCCTTGAGCCATAGCCCCAGGCCCTTTGCTTTTCTGGTTTGTTTTTTAGGTTCTAAGCCATTTTGAGCCATAGCAGACTTTTCTGCCTGGGATGGTTTTGAATTCTATCCTCAGATCTCAGCCTCCCTCCTGAGTAGGTAGGATTACAGGCATGAGACACTGTTGCCTGTCTGGGTCTTTCTTTTGGCTGGGTTATCTATAGACTAGAATCTTCCTACACTTTCCTACTACCCCTAACTTCTTAGTGAGATAGACTCTCTCTAATTTTTTTTCTGGGACTGGTTACAGACTGTGATCTTCTTATCCCTGCCTCTCCAGTAACTGGGATTGCAGGTGTGTGTCTTCATGCCATTTCTAAAGTTCATGTACTATTGTTTCACCAGGAGTTCCTATGAAGTGTGGCCATGCATCTCCTCTCTCTTTACCTTTCTTTTCTGTCTTGAGAGGCTAGTTCTGCTTCTCTGTTTCTGTCTCTTTTCTTTCTGTTGCTTGATTATCTGCCTAGTTTTCTCCCTGAAAAATAAACTGAGCCTGTTACATTACACTGGCTTTTGAAAGGGAGTTAAAATCTTCCTCCCAGTTAATGATAATTCCAGATGTCTTTGTCTCTTTGCTTTTTGCCTTTGAAGTGGTCTCAGGAATAGGTACACCAGGCAGCTTTGGGGATTATTATCCTCGCTGGCTATAAGAAGAATTCTAGTTACAGCCCAAAGACCTGTCAGGCTCACCAGGGGTCCTCTTCCTGCAAGCAGACACTTGCATACTTCATTCACCTAAAGACCTGGACAGCCATGTTTCTTCTGGCCCATAAACCCTCTGGATTTCAGAGATAGGCTCAGATAGGAGAGGGTCATTTGGGGAATTGCCATTATAACTTCTGGTTAGGGTGATTACTTACTTAACAAGATAAATATTTTAACTTGTAGTCAATGTGTATGAAAATGTGTATATTATAATTTTAAAAATTCTGTCTGAATACTTGAACAGATGTTTACATTTTTTTTTGAATGGAACCTGTATTCTACATCAGATTCCTCCTTTTAAACTGAACTTTTCTTTGAATGTCATGTAATTATATGTTAGTTCACTCCAAGCTGATCATTTATATAATGCCTAAAATACCAAATTTTACAAAGTAAATAGTAGGCTTGACTTTCAATTACATGTAAAATGAACATATTTATTAAATTCTCGAGACTCATACATCAGACTTAACTAATTTTTTTTCTTTTAGGTATATTTTTGCTTTTAAGTACATTTTACTAAGGTTTTTGCTTTTAAGCATATTTTGCTTTTAAATATGTCTTCGCTGGGAAAATTATTTTTTAAATGCATGCCTTGATTCTATAATCTACTGCATATTTGCTTACAAAGTTTTTTTTTCCACTGAGGTAAAACACAAATTTGAAAATGATAATTTTACATTTCATTGTAATTAAATCAAAGTTGATGTACACTTTAAGGTTGCAACAAATTTAAAACTAATTTGATTTCATAGTCTGTTGAGTTTGTGTATGAAGTGTAAGTGACAGTCGATAGCGCATGAAACTTTTTTCTTTTTTTTTGCTTTAAATTCAGATCAAAGTTTACTTTGCCTCCAACTTCTTCCATTCATTCTAACTATTTTGACGTCTTCCCTTTTAAACCCTTACCAGTTGCAAGTATCTTGAACATAAATAAGAAAAAAAAAATCTAAATATTGTTTCCAAGTAGCCAAAGCTCTCCTAGAAGATAAAAGACAAGAAAGGGCTCACGCCTGCCACCTTAGCCTCTCAAGAGTCTGAGATCTGGCCCCAGGAAGATAGTCCTTATTTGTCAGCACAAACCTGGATTGGAGGCTTGGTTGGACAGTTGCTATGAACGGATATGCTGAACGAGAGCTCTGTTGGATGGATCTTTGGTACCAGCACAAAACAAAGCAAACAAACAAAAACAGAAATTCTTTCACAAACTGAAATGGTCTATTCACCTTTTATTGGGCTCAATTGCAAGAAAAGTAATTTTGTGACTCGAAGTCTTACCATGAACTGAAATTGTTTTCTACTCTTGGCTTCTACTTTTTTCATCTTTTTATTTCCAAGATTTTAAAATCTTTTTTTTCCGTGTATTTATTTCTTTTGAGGAAAGCACTTCCGTTGTGTATGCCCAGCGCTGTGGTCCTGTTCTTTCTCTCTCTGAGTCTTTCCAGAGGCAGCTGAGGAATGTGAGAATCCCAGGGCTGGACATATGTTTATGTCATCTGTCCTGCCATCAGCAGGAGACTGAATTCCCACCTCACACTGATCCTACAGCTGTGTTTTATTCCAGAGAAGGCCAAGCTTCCTTCCTTTCTTTCTTTCTTTCAGAATTATCATCAGCATTTCAAAACAGTTGAGGAGAGGGAGCATGCCCCGCTGACTTCAGTGTAATTCTAAGTTTCTGAATGCTGTCAGCCTTGCTGATGGTTAGCTATCCTGGTTAGCTGAATTCTTAAGAACTTTTTTCTTAAGAAAATGGTCTGTTTCCAGGTTCATTTTGTATTAGAATATGAGTATCAAGTCTTGGCTTGGAGGTCAAAAAATTAAAAATCAATCAACAAATTGATCCATAGCATACTTCAGCATCAAGATTTTTTAAATGATAACACTCTAGTTATTTCAAATTTAAATTTTAAAAAATCTTCTTAAAAATAATGAGGAGCCGGGAGTTTGGCCTAGTGGTAGAGTGCTTGCCTAGCATGCACAAAGACCTGGGTTTGATTCCTCGGTACCACATACTTAGAAAAAAGCTGGAAGTGGTGCTGTGGCTCAAGTGGTAGAGCTCTAGCCTTGAGAAAGTCCAAGGACAGTGCTCAGGCCCTGAGCTCAAGCCCAGGACTGGCAAAGAAAAAAAAAATGAAAGGCAGAGGTCAAGGTCATCTGGGGCAAAATGTCAGCAAGAAGACCCTATCTGGATGTGGTGGTATGTATAATGCCAACTCTTGGGAGACATAATTGCCATCCACTGGCCCTGCAAAAAACACAAGGCCCTGTCTGAAAAATAAGTAAAACAAAAAAGTTTGGGAGGATAGCTCATGTGGTAGACAACCCAAGGCCTTAAACTCTAAACTGAATATAGTGCAAAACAAATAAAGCAAGTCAGTCACAGAATATAAGTATTTATTTCATTGACTAATTTTAGTACCAGTAGAAATTATTAAGAAAAAAATCATTACAAATTTTAATGGTTTCAAATTTTAAGGCTTCTATCCCAAAAGCCTTCAGTATTTACTTATTAAGTAGATGGGTGAGAAAATTGATTTGCATAGCAAAATATCAAAGATATAAAGCTGCTACAGAACAAACATAAACAAAAAATTAAGGTATTTTGTTGTACTGTATCAAACTACATATTTATGATCTTAAAGACAAAATTTATATGAAGTTGAGGAGAGGGGATATTTCCTGGGCTTTTATTCCTTCTGTAAGAGGTAGATTGTCCCAGTGACCTTCTCTCCTTATAACTGAATGGGTAGCTGCTAAAATGTGGAGGATTGTTTTGATTTTTACTTTTGCTTGAAAATATTTTGAACAGGGTGTCTAATTCAGTAGTGATGAAGAAGCATAATTTTTAAAATGGTTTATTCTATTTTGTCTAAATATTTAAGTTTAAATGGAGACTGCTGTTGAGTTTGGACAGTTTTTTTAATTGAAAGATTTTATTAACACTGATTTTTTACATCATATTTCAAATGTCAAATTTGACAAACAAAATTTCAAGAATGGAATCTCTATATGCAATCACTGGCACATAAATTTAAGAATAAAATTAAAATTAAGCTGAGAGTTTGTATGTCATAGATACATATCAATCTATCTATCATTATCTATAGATTATATATTGCATCATAGATTTCTATGTCTATGTAGTTATACTTATATCTCCAAGATCATGTCAATGACCTCATTACTCTTATACTGTTTAGATTTAATATCCATATATCAAGGAGACCATGCGCCCTTTGTTCCTTTGGTCTTGGCTTATCTCACTCAACATGATTTGCTCTAGTTTCGTCCACTTCCAATTGTGTGTGTGTGTGTGTACCACATTTTTTTGTATCCATTCATCTTCAGTAGGGCATCTGGGTTGTTTCCATCGCTTGGCTATTGTGAATAGTGCAGAGATGAACATGGCTGAGCAGGTGTCCTTATCATATCCTGGGGTATGATGCTCAGGGTAGATGCCCAAGAGTGGCATGGCTTTGAAGGTCTTGTGTTTAGTTTTTTGAGCAATCTCCAAACTGCCTTCTGGAGTAGCTGTACTAGTTTACATCAGAATCCACAAGTTTGTGGATATTCGGGAGTCATGGAGATATTTGTTGGTGGTCTAGCGGCCAATGACACCTTTTCCCTCACCCTCTCCCTCCATTGCCGTTTGTTAGCTGCAAGAATTTTTGCTACCTGCACATAGACATTTTCTGACCTGCTTGTGACCAATGACTTGCAGTTGACTTGTATGCTTATTTAAGTGGGCTTAATGTCCCCACCTAATCAGGACTCAGAATTTTCCTGGAAAGGTAAGATTTTTTAGTACAAAAAAAGATAGAGTATCTTGTTATTCTATCTGCAAATGCATAAAAGCTAGGAAATTGCTTTTATTTAAGAATGCATTGATATGTTTTTGTATTTTCCAATGTTTAAATGCTATTTCCAAATCATTGCTCTGAAAGCAGCCACATGTGCATTGGTTGGTTATAAAGTAACAGGTTTATTTATTTATTCTTTGGTAGTTGCTTTGTTTTGTTTTTGCTTCCGTAGGTAAAGCATGCAGTGTTGTGCTGTTTGTCATTCTTTTGCTACCATCTAGTGGCCAAACACAGTAGGACTTGTTTTTGCTAATAGGTTCTTGCCAACATTTTTATGTTAAACCAGTTAAAAATTAGCCACCACTGAGAACCCTTAGGCAGGTACACTGGAGGCAGAGGCCATGAGAAACACACTTTCAGCCAACCAACACGTTAGACAGACTCCATTTCAACAACAGCAGCCACAACAAAAAACTAACGGTGTTTGCCTATCATCTCAACTACACAAAGAGAAGGACTGAGGTCCAGGCTAGCAAAAATGGAGAGTCCATATCTGCAAAATAACCAGGCCCTTACATCCCCCAAACATATGACTTGAGGGAAAGACTTCAGTGGTTGAACACTTGAGTAGGGAGGGAGAAGTCCTAAGTTCTGACCCCAGTACCACAAGAAAAAAACAAAACAAAAGACTCAAAGAGGCTATGATGATTAGATTTAGGCACTCTATATGGCATAAAATGCTTTTTATTTTCTTATTGTGTGCTGTGTCCTGTAAGATGCCTTTTCACATGGTATTTCTGAAACTTTATAACCAGTATTTTACAAGAAGAGTCCTTTTCATATGTACATATGAATTTATGAATTTTCCTAAAAGGAAGGAATATTCCTATGTTGCATTTGGCTCCAGAGCCACAGTCCATCAGCACCATCATTTTCCTTGTTTTATACTTGATAGCATGGAAAGAATACAGAAATGTGATAGGTGGCTCTGAAGCATTTCAATGTTTCAGTAGCTTTCCCCCAGCTTCAACTTGGGCAGTATACAGACTGGTAGAGCATTAGAGAAAGCAAAGCTCTTGAAAGCCCCCGTCGGCCCTGGTCATTTCGGAGCTTTTCCTAGCATCTCCCTGGGGGCTGGCAGGTATGCACATGTGTGTGTGTGCCTGTGTGTGGGGAGGGCTCTGTGCTGTCATCTGGACTGGAGTTGAATGGATGCTACACATTGTCATGCAACCTTGGTTGCAGTGTCCCCCCGTGTGCTGTGGGCAGCGTCATCTTGAATAGAATATTTTATCTCTGTGGAGATTTGTCTTTCAGGAGGTCTTGCACCTCCACTTTGGTGATGGGTCAGTGGCGGGGTCTTGGTGGGTCAGGGGGCTGCCGCCTCCTGGGGCACCTATGCTGGGCCATGGATGGTGGAGGTGGTGAGAAAGGCTCTTCCCTATCTCTTTTCCTCTTCCTGCAGCATTGGCATCTTCTGTGGCTTTGTGGTCAACGTCCATGTTCAAACCTGGATGAACAAGACTCAGCAACTGGCAACCAGCAACTTTAAAGACTTGCGAACACTTCTGAATGAAACCCCAAAGGTAAAAGCCCCAACCTGTGCCTCCTCTGGGCCTTTGTGTCGTTGGCTCTTCTGAGTTCCTATGTGTGTTGTTTGGAATCTCCTTAGAAGTTTCTAGAAACCCCCTGGATTCAAGTTACCTTTTAATATGGCTGATGATGAAAGAAATTCCTTGCCAGCAATTCCCAAGAATACAAAAGTTAATTCACAACTGATGCTGTGATACATTTTTTTTTCTTATTTCATTAAGATAACAGAATCAAAGTATATGCCACAAAGTAGTTAGTAATTTTAAGGATCTTGTGGTCTTTGTTTTAAGTCATCTGATATTAATACACTTTTGTCTGGGGTGGTGGAGTTGATGCCTCACAATTTGCATAGTTACTCTCAAATGAAATCCTTCTGCTTTACGAACAGTCATTTGTTGATATCAGAAGGGCCTTACACATCTATGCCTGCATACTCCTGTATATACATATGCTCTCTCCACACTGGTCCCTGAACACACACACACACACACACACATACACACACACTATCCCATGCACACAATCTGTAAAACCTAGCGGGAGAACGTGAACAGGCAATTGACAGACAAAGCATAACTGACACTAAGTCTTTGGAGAAATGAAGTTTGAACAGCATGGCCTATTTGTTGAGGAGACTGACGGGGCGGCTGAGAAATGACTGCCTGGTGTAGCAGAGCTGCCATAGACAAGAAGACACGTAGCCACTTCCAAAGCCACCTGGCATCAGTCAATAAAATGGGTCTGATGTGCTGGACCTCAAATGGTGGCAAATTCTTGATGATCCCTCTTGTCAAGAGGCAGCTTTGAGTCTGAGTCTCTGGAAGCTTGTCAGCCCCTGTGACAAGCTTGTGACCAGGAAAATGCAACAAACAAAAACTAGGGTGAGGTTTAAACCTCAGTTTGCAGATCTTGCAGTGTCCTTTCTTAACCTTTACCACTGCTGTTGATTCTGGGCCACCAGGTACAGAGGCCCTAGTGTGCCACTTGGAAGATTTGCGTTAACTTGAGAGTGGGAGAAACAGTCCCTGGGCATGCCACCTCCCCCCCACCCCCCTACCCCCAGAAAGATCCGGAGAACATCTTTGTCAATCCACAGACTCATAAGACATAATCAACCATCATAAATTTTAAAAAGTTATAATAAGTAATTTGGTTTTACACCAATAAACTTGGAAATATTAAGATGTCTAAGTGGTAGAAACTAGAAATATCTCCAGAAGTCAGTGGTCCATTTTTTTTTTAAAATGTCATGACATGGGGGCTTATACCTACAATCCTAGCTGCTCAGGAGGCTGAGATCTGAGGATTGTGGTTTGAAGCAAGCCTGGGCAAGAAAGTGTATAAGACTCTTATCTCCAATTAGCCACCTAAAAATCAGAAATGAAGCTGTGGTTCAAAGTGATAGCGCAGAGAAGCTCAGGGACAGCACCCAAGTCCTGAGTTCAAGCCCCACCCCTGACAAACCAAAAGTAAACAAAAGTACTGACTCAGATTCCTTTTTACTGTCTGTACGTGGCTTTTGACCTTAGAAGGGCAGGTGTTACACAATTTTCTTTTTCAGCAAATCAACTATATCCTGGCTCAGTACAACATCACCAGGGACCGGGCCTTCTTAGATCTGGACAGTAAGTATCATTGACAATTGCCTCACACTCTTACTTGGGCTCAAAAGAGTCCACAAGTACCTTCCATACTATGAGAACTAAAAAGTGAAGTATATAAAGGCGGGAGAAAGACAGAAACAAAATCCTACAGTTATGGCCAAATGATAGACTGATACTGGATGATAAAAAGCCCAGCATTGATCAAAAGCTATTGTTTTCCAGGTTGAAGAACTTTAAGATTTTTAAATTTTGTTTATTTTTATATTATTCTATTTGGTTGCTCGTGGGGCCTAGGTGAGCTTTTTCACTCAGGGCTAGTGCTCTACCACTTTGAGCTACAGCACCACTTCCTGAAATCTTTGTAATTTTAAGTTTACAGAAACTCTTTCTTGTGATTGTTCTTTTAGTCCCCATGTATCTCCCACAGGCCATTTCTGTTAAAGTGAGCTTCAGAAATAGTCAGGGGACAGGGCTGGACTCACAGGAGTTCACACACGGCTTGGTTTAGTGGTCCTTACCCAAGAGGTGCTGTTTGGTGGCACTGGCACAATGCCGGGAGGTGTGGGAGCGGTGGTACTGCCATCTATTGGCATGGCACAGGAAAGTGTCAACTCCAAGAGACTTCCGGCCCAGCATGTCCACAGGGACCCTGTGGAGCTGCGGAGGTCAGGACAACAGGAACAGATAGCTCAAGATGCTCAAGCACCTGACCCTAGCACACAGTGACTGAGCTTTCACTGGGGACAGGGGCACTGGGACATGGTTTAGGAAAAAAAAATCTGTCTAGGCCAGTGTCAACATCTGAATGGGGTCTAGAATGCAGAATGGGGCTTGAGGAGAGAGAGGGGTGAGCCATTTTCTAAGCCCAGAGGGCCCTGTGTTGTTGGGGAGACAGCGAGTGAGGACCATCGCTCACTGTCTTTTCTGCTTCTTCCAACCCCCAGATATTCATTCCTTGCTAGGAGGTGGAATTCTCGAACAGCTGAAACCTGAAGTGGTCCCAGTTCTGAATGACGTTAAAGCTATGGCGACAGGTAAGCATGGTGGCGGAAATGACCGCAAGTGCACTTGTCCAGGGATCCATGGGCTTTCCTGGGTCACATACCCTGTCCTGGATTTACCTGAGAGCTCTCCAGGGTAGAGCCACACAGGCCAAACAAGGATGCAAAAGTTAAGATAGACTTTCTGTATAGACAGAAGGCTTTTGCTATCAGCAGAATTTGATCCAGATCAACCACTTGCTTTTATAAATAAAGTTTTATTAGAACACATGCATGCAGAATAACTGCTGCTTTTTTTTCTCCTTCCTTCCCCCCTCCCTCCCTCCCTTTCTTCCTTCCTTCTTTCTTTCCATGAGGGGCAGAGTTGAGTGGTGGTAATATAGCATACAGCCTGCAAAGCCTAGAATGTTGCTACGTGGACTTTTGGTAACCTTTTTACAGTACTGGGCTTTAAATTCAGGAACTCTCAATTGCTGGGCAATTGAGCCATGCCCTAAATCTTTTTGCTCTTGTTAATTTTTCAGATAGGGTCTTTTTGTACTTTTATGCTGAGAGCTGGCATCAGACCTGCCTCTCTTTTAGCTAGGAGTATAGATGTATGCCACCATACAACTTGGTATCTATCTATAATCTGCCTATTGTAATCTACCTCTCAGGTATCTGCAATTACAGATGTGAGCCACTGTAGCCTCAATGTGGAAAAACTTTCAGAAAAAACTTGTTTCTATAATAGAAGATAAGTGCTCCCTAAAATTTTAGATCTTTTGAAGTCTATTAACTACTTTTTCCTTATCTTTCACCCCTCCTCCCACAAAACAAACAGTTTTCTGGTATAAAGAATATATATTAAGTCTTAAATTCTACCTGGTCAGTGGCGGATGTGAGTAGATGCACTGATACTAATGAACATCTTTTGCTGTGATAACAGAACCGCCCTGAGTTCTTATAGACAGGAAAATCCATGAGATTCTCATCTCCAATAAACCACTCAGAAAAGGCTAGAAATGGTGTTGTGGCTAAGTGCTAGCCTTGAGCAAAATAAGGTTAGGGACAGCCCCCAGGTAGAGAGTTCAAGCAATAAATAAATAAAATTAAAGAGGATTTTATTTTTCCCTTCAGTCTACTGAAAAGTTCTACCTTTTTAAAAATGTGAGCCTGAATAAGTCAAGGCTGATTCAGCCTCTGTCAATGCCAGAGCTTAATAGACTATTCCAGCAACTTTTCCTAAAAATATGCTATTGTGTTATATGATTTATGGATTTTGCATAGAGTAGAAGCAGGTAATTCCAGCACATCTGAAACTATGAAGGAAATGAGCTCTGGGCTGGGAAAAATGATAATTAGCTCCAACTTAGAATCTGAAAGCTCTTTTCCACTTACTTTAGATTCATAATGTATGTGATCTGGACAGATCTGAGTGACTCCTAGACTTTTGGCCCATAAATATTTCATAGGCATAAAGTGCTTTGTAGCATTTTGGATTTTTATCGCCACTGAGTCCTTCCTGGGACAAGACAGAATATTATCCATAGCACATCTAGGGAGAAGGCAGGTCTTTCCTAGGCCCTGAGTTCATCATCTGACATTCTTAATTGTTGTTATTTATTGCCTGAATTAAAATAACGTACCATGAAGTCACAGTGGGATGTTTTATCAGAGGAAACCATCACAAGACTGAAGATGTGTGGTGTGAAGTGTGTTTTAGCACACTCGGATGCACTTCCCTGTGTATTTCTGGTTGTACCTTGTTTCCTGTCGATCATTTTGTGATGGTAAATATTAACTGGGTACCTACTATAATCCAGGTACCAGGCTTTCTGTTTTGCTAGGAATGCAGGCAGGTAGATGAGAGAGACATAAAACAGAGTGCCCTTTATGGTCTTACATTTTACTTTAGTCCTAGATATTATTCAGATAGGACTGGTGGAGTTGGTAGAACACCAGCCAATGAGCAAAAGCTTAAGTACCAAGTCAAGTCCTGGTCTCAAACCTTAAAAAGAAGAATATGGTTGGAATGAAATCAAGTGTAAAGACTGAAGCAGATTTGAACAGTTTTCTGTGTGGGTAAGATGATAGAGTCTGACACCAGCGATCCTACAGCCAGCCCAGTTCTGGAAGCCTCTCTCGGTCGTGTGGGTAACGCTCAGAGCTGCCCTTCCTAATCTGACTCATTGGCATGGGTGATCCTGTCTTCTAAGGGTGCTGTCCTATGTACCCATCAGGATACAGACTAGGACAGACATCTAGTGTGAAAGCCTGATTTAGAAACGGAGAATCTGAGGTCTTGAGCGATGAGTTTTATGGCCTCTAGTTCCTCAAAGATCCATAAAAATATAGAAACAGAAAATACAATAAAAGAAAATATATAGAAGCAGAAATAGGACAAGACTCCAGGCCTGCATCGGTGAGATCCCTTGGCACTGTGTGTGTGTGTGTGTGTGTGTGTGTGTGTGTGTGTGTGTGTACTTGTCTTATTTGTCTGCCTTTCCATCTGTGCATCTGCCTGTGTGCACTGCAGTTTCAGTGCTCAAGTTTTGTAAGGTTGCCAGGGAAAGTGCGGTGTATGTCCAGGTTTTTAAGGGCATTCCCACTTTCCCTTGCAGCACTCAACTCCAGCTTGATGTTCTGCTATAGACAAAAGACATGAGTAGAAAGACTCACTTGCTTAAAAGAACAATACCCCCCATTAAGTCCTGTGCCTTTATTGTTAGGCTTTATGCCAGTGCTTAAAGTCTTTTTTTTTTGCCAGTCATGGAGTTTGAACACTGTCTTTGGGCTTTTTTTTTTTTTCTCAAGGCTAGTGGTCTGCTACTTGAGCCACAGCACCACTTCCAGCTTTTTTCTATGTGATTCTGAGGAATCGAACCCACATCTTCATGCATCCTAGGCAAGCACTCTACCACTAGGCCAGACTGCAGGCCCCAGTGCTTAAAGTCTTTAAATGCTTAGCATGTTTTCAGTCTCCCCTTGGAGTTCTGCCTTCCTTCCCCCCAGGAAATCAAGGTGGCCAACAATTATTTGGAAATTCCTAGGCTGTGAAGCCCCCAAATATAACAGACTCACTTGGTCTGATTCCCACATTTCGTAATAAAATGTGATCATTTTATTGTGAGGAAATTGGCCGAGAGGCTCAGGAATCTATTTCCGGTTTCACAGGAAGTAGTGAAGCTAGAATCTATATCTAAACCTGCCTGAGTCTAAACTCCATGGCTGCTTTAGATTTAATTTCAGCTCTTTGAGTCTTCTGAACCAGCGTGTAGATACGATTGTTCGTATATGGATTAGAGCACCTGGGAGGGTTTCATCTGTCCTGACCTCTGCCGGGTCAAGGCAGTGACACATTCACTGCCCAGGTAATGGCAGATGCCTCAGTATGTTCCTGGTTCTGGGACGATACAGGAGAGCTGGTTGGTGGTGCCCTGTGCTTGCCCTGAGACAATCTAAGGTCCTTGACACCTTCATCTGCAAGGCTCCACTGCTAGATGGTGCTCTGATCTGATGCAGGCCCTGTTCCCACAGCGATCAGAGAGACCAAGGAGGCCTTGGAGAACATGGAAAACAGCTTGCAGAGCTTGAGTAATGGGAGTGCTCAGCTTACCCATGACCTGACCAGCGTGAAAGACAGCATCGAGAACTCACTCAGCAGCCACGACTGTTCCTCAGCTCAAGCCCAGAGCACCTGTGACCGCATCAGGGCCTCTCTAAGTCAGCTGGAGAGCAACCCCGAGCTGAGTCAGGTGAGCAGGTGGAGAAAGCTATAGGAGGCTTCCTTCTGGCTTCATCGAGCTGGTTTTATTTCTTCTTTCTCTTTTTTTTTGCCAGTCCTGGGCTTGAGCTCAGGACCTGAGCACTGTCTTTGGGGTTTCTCAAGGCTAGAGCTCTACCACTTGAACCTCAGCACCACTTCTGGCTTTTTTCTATGTATGTGGTACCAAGGAATTGAACCCAGGTCTTCCTGCATGCTAGGCAAGCACTCTACCACAACTCCCCTGGTTTTATTTCTTATCGTACTTCAAACATATTGAGAAGTTAGAAGTACAGGTCACTCTTTGCATGGCTTTTTTTCCACTTTACCATATCATCTTATCTGTTTATTTATATCATTTTATCAATATATCATTAAATAAGTAGAGAATAAAAAATACACTGTGTGTTGGGCCGGAGAGTTTGGCCTAGTGGTAGAGTGCTTGCCTAGCATGCACAAAGACCTGGGTTCGATTCCTCGGTACCACATACAAAGGAAAAAAAAAAACCCAGAAGTGGTGTGGTGGCTCAAGAAGTAGAGCTCTAGCTTTGAGAAAGCCCAAGGACAGTGGTCAGGCCCTGAGCTCAAGCCAGGACTGGCCAAAAAAAAACCCCAAAACATTGTGTTGGGTGAGTGTGTATGTATGTGTGTGTGTGTGTGTGTGTGTGTGTGGCTTTTTGTTAATTAACTAGAGATCAGAGTCCTACAGACTTTTCTGCCTGGGCTAGCTTTGAACCAGACCTCAGATCTCAGCCACTTGAGGAGCTAGGATTACAAGTATGAGCTACCAGCACCCAGTTTTTATTCAACAATATTCAGTACTTGGAATCTCTTATATCAGTGTTAAAATTTCAGGTGACTGCTGTTGGAGAACTCCAAATATTTAAACCCTAGTGATTGTAGGGACCATTCTGAAAGAAAACTTTTCCCAGACAAAGCTCCGTTGTTCAAAAGAAAGTGAGATTGTGCATTACAGTATTGACATTCCAGGCTTTGGCTATCAGATGATTCCTTTTTTAAATGTGATTTAATTTTGTAGGTCGCTACTTTGCCTTATATTTTGTTTTATACATTTTCAGGTGCCATCTGTGGATCAGCAACTTAGCAGAGTGAATGAGATTCTTAAAACCAATTTGGATGAGTTGGTCACCCAGGTACGTTTTGGGTTTTGTTTTTGGAAAACGATAGCAGCTTATAGGTGTCATTTAAAGGGTAGGCTGGTATTGTAACGAAATAGGAAACAGTCGGTGGGATTGCCAGGGCCTCAGTTTTGCTGTGCTCAGCACTTAGTGAGTACAGGGTGTGAATTCATCTTGATCCTGAGCCTCACCTTCTCTACCCAGCCAGTCAGCTGGTCTAGCTTCCTTTCTATGCACATACTGTGCCCTCTGCCTCACACTCTTTCCCCTTTCTTTTCCTAGCACTTCATTTAACAGCCTTCATATTTTACCTTCTTATTTTTTTTTATTATCGAGGTAATGTATAAAGGGGTTACAGCTATATTCGCCAGATAGTAGGTGCATTATTTCTCACACATTGATACCCCTTCTTATGTTTTTGTCCCCATTTCCCTCCCCATATATTACCTTCTTGTGTTTGTGTGTATTTGCTGGGGCTAGAACCTGGGGCCTTGTGCATGCTAAGCCTATGCCTATGCTTTTCTTAATAAACTTCTTTATTAAGATATCCTGATTAGATCAAAACATTTTTAAAAATATTGGCTCATAATAAGTTGTACACAGTTAAGGGTACTCATGATGATATGTTCCTGCATGCAAATAATGTATGTCAATATATTCTTATGCTATTATATTTGTTTTTGTTTTGTTTTTTGTTGGTCGTGGGGCTTGAACTCTGGGTCTGGGCGCTTTCCCTGAGCTCTTCAGCTCAAGACTATCATCCTACCCCATAAGCCACAGCACCACTTCTGGTTTTCTAGTGGTTAACTGGAGATAAGAGTCTCACAGACTTTAGTCCCCGGGCTGGCTTTGAACTGCAATCCTAATATCTCAGCCTTCTGAGTGGCTAGGATTACAGGCATGAGCCACCACTCCTGGCTTGCCAATATATTCTTATAGCATCACAGATAGTCTCTTAAGTTGCTCTAATTATACATAACCATCTGTAATGCTTATGTTGTCCCATTAGATTGTAACCCTCCATAAAGACAAAGAAAGGGCTGGAGCATGGCTCAAGAGGTAGAGTGCTTCCCTAGCACTCACAAGGCTTTGTGTTCAATCCTGTACTGCATGAAAGAAAAACAACAAACCAAGGGAGCACAGGCCTAGAATACTGTTTCCCTAGTAGCTATTCAAGCAGTAGAACTGAATACACGATAAACATTTCTTAAACTGTTAAGTGATTTATTGTGAATAGCGTAGGCACCCTTTTCTTCAGAGTGATGGACAACCTGAGATTACTTTTTCATAATTTGGTTTGTATTAGTATTGGAAAATAAATCCATATCATTTAAAAAATAAATAAATATGATTCAGTAGAATGCCCTGGGCCTAAAACTAAGGAAGAGAATAGCCGCATTCTTCATGATATGTCTTTATTCATAGGTATAGGAATTTCTTGAATATCTACTACTGCACTTAGTGACAAGGTGTTTACTCAGTTATTTGACATTCTTGGTCTTGGCACATGGGTGAAATTGATTCTCGTGAAGCCCCTTCCAGCCACAAGAGCCTGTGACAATGACATTCCCAGGTCCAAAGTGAAAGGGAAATGTGGACCTGTTATGACATTTGACAAAGGCTAAAGTAGAATCTAGCTGGCAGCATGCATCTTAGGAAATCTGTGAGCTCTGTACGGTTCCTGAGCAGGTATCTGTCTATAGAGACAGGCAGGGAAACCCAAACTAAACCTCTTCCAGGGGGAAAGACTGGAGGTGGAGGTGTGTTCTTTAGAAATTATATTTCTCATGAGTTAGCCCAAAGCAAGATAGCTTGGCATGGTTGTTTTGGGTTTAGTTTTAATCTCACTATCATTTTTTTTCTTCTAATGCGAGATCTATATGTCTTGTTTCATAATTGCACTGAGAAGTGAGATACTATTTGTTTTTGAAATTTACTTTGTACCCACATGTGGTGCAACACACAAATCAGGATTTCCTGCCCTCTGTGCTAATGAGGCTCTGTGCTGGATAACTCTGGTTTGGGAAACAGCGATTTCTGGGTGCAGCCATCCCAGGTATTGTGGGATATTTATTAGCATCACTGGCCAGTGCTTATACTGAGCGAGGACCATGTCATAGCCATGATACAAAAATATCTCCAACTACCACCAAATGCCCTTGGAGGAAAAAATTACCCCCTAATTGAGAAACATTGCTATAGATATACATATCCAGACCATGTGTCTGGAATAATTTTCGTAGGGTCTGTTGAACAAACAGATTGCTTTTAAATTGTGAGACCATGTTTACAAAGCTTCATTTTAATTTTTATTTAAAAAAAAACTAAGTTTACTTGGCATTTACCCAATCGTCCAGAAACAAGGACATACTAAATCCACTAGCACAACAATGTTCATTGCAGCACTATTTACCATAGCAAAGATGTGGAACCAACCCAGATGCCCCTCGGTTGATGAGTGGATCAACAAGATGTGGTATTTGTACACAATGGAATTCTATGCTGCTGTCAGAAACAATGACATCGCCCCATTTGTTAGGAAATGGAAAGACTTAGAAAAAATCATATTTAGTCAAGTAAGCCAGACTCAAAGGAACTTAGGCTCAATGGTTTCCCTCATTGGTCATCATCAGTAGAAACCTTGGGCTTTCTTAGCAGAGATTTACAATAGAGCAAAACCTAGATACATAAGGCCATATAGTATGACGCTAATTGAAAGGACCTCTAGGATATAGAAACAAAAGCCATATAATGAATGATTGTTGTCCTTAATATACTATGTTATCTCTCATCTCTCTTGCTGTCCCTTGGTTATCTCATATTGTTACAGTAGTTCACCTTGTTATCTGATATATTGTATATATGCTTATTTGGTTATTTGAAATCAGATATGGAAGGGGGAAAACAAGATGAGGGGCAGGGGTGGGGGTAGGGAAATGGGGACCAAGACATGAGAAAGGGTATCAATGTTTGAAGTAATACACCTTCTTTCTGGTAAATATAATGTAACCCTTCTATTAATTATAATAAAAAATATATGGAGAAAAAAACTGAGTTTACTAGGTTTCATTTTATCCTCTTAAATGTCCAGACTAACAAAACATTTTTCACTGTCCCAAAAGCTGTTTAGTACTTTGACTTAGTGATTTTTTTTTAAAGAAATTTACTTTAGATTCTCATAGTGTACTATCCTCATGATTGAGATTTTCTACACATCTCTGGCATCCGAAGTTACTTGAGTGTGGAAACTTTTTGACATGGTCTTTGATTTATTTACTGAAGAAAAGAATGCTCTCTTATGGGGATTTAGTACTCATGACTATACTATAGTAATCTTAGGTATAACATAAATACAATATCTTATTCTGCTTTTATGAACAAGTCAGTATTTGCCAACTGCTTTCCCACTTAACTCGAACTTATTTTGAAATTTATTTAGGGACGTAAATCCTTTGAGGAGATACCCAACAAGATAAAAAACCAAACCACGGATATTGTAGCAGGTAAGAGCCATATTTGAAGACATTTTGCTTTTCTCTTTATGTTTTTTTTTTCCTTTTTCTTTCTTTTTGCTAGTCCTTGGGCTTGAACTTAGGGCCTGAGCACTGTCCTTGGGCTTGCTCAAGGCTAGAACTCTACCATTTGAGCAATGGCACCACTTCCAGCTTTCTCTATGTGTATGGTATTGAGGAATCAAACCCAGGACTTCATGCATGGTAGGCAAGCACTGTACCACTAGGCCAAACTCCTGGTCTGCTTCTCTCTTTATTAAGCACTCTAAATTACTTTGAACCATATTGTTCTCTTCTTTTGTCAGTTGTGGGACTTAAACTCAGGACCTGGGCACTGTTTCTGAGCATTTTCACTCAAAGCTAGGATTCTGTTATTTTGAGCCAGGGTACCACTTCTAGTTTTCTGGTGATTAATTGGAGTCAAGGCTGGTTTTGACTGGCATCTTCAGATCTCGGCCTCTTCAGTAGCTCAGATTACAGGCATGAGCCATCAGCATCTGGCTAATACAGTGCTTTAGCATTTTTAAAAAGAAGTCACCAAAACGTAAAAAATAACTATCAGAGCTTTTCAGTTGTATCATCTTCAGTCAGGGTCTTAGATTAAAAAGAAAACATGAGCTGGCAAGGTGGCTCACACCTGTAA
This sequence comes from Megascapheus bottae, assembly GCF_031878675.1. NCBI lineage: Eukaryota > Metazoa > Chordata > Mammalia > Rodentia > Geomyidae > Megascapheus > Megascapheus bottae. The sequence goes on from NC_143521.1 coordinate 53,090,813, forward strand.
TCCTAGCTACTCAGGAGACTGAGATTTGAGGATCAAGGTTCAAAGCCAGCCTGGCACAAAAGGACCTGAAACTTTTATCTCCAATGAACCCCTAAGAAACAGGAAGTGGGGCATGGCTCAAGGGTAGGGTGGTGGCCTTGAGCTGAAGAGCTCACAGACAGTGCTCAGGACAAGTTCAAGTCCCGTGACCCACCAAAAAAAAAGAAAAAAAAAGAAGACATGACACTATCTTAAAGATAACCCAGTCAAGGACTGGTCATGTCAGAATGGGTGCCCAGAAAATAAAAGAGTCTATGTTCAAACCGTAGTATCACCAATTGAAAGCAAAAAGAGAGAGGGAGGAGGGAGAAAGGCAAGGAGGGATATGGGAGGGAAGGAAAGATGGAGAAGGAAAGGAAGGAGGGAGGGAGGGAAGGAAGGATGGAGGGAGTAAGGAAGAAAGGAAGGGAGGGAAAGAAAAGGAGCAAGTGCTAGATCCTACAGTTACTATGTCTCTGAATGCCATTTCATGGATGGTAGATTGCTGTTATTGTAGAAATCATCTTGTAATAGGGTTTTACAGGTATGTGCATGAATTCCAGTCTCATTTTCAGTGCTTTCTAAAAGACATCTGTGTATATGTAAGTCTTGGGCCTTAGAATCATTATAAGTTTTGTTTAGCATAATATAGGAAAAAATGCCTTGTGCATGATAGGCATACCCCACATTTTAGCCACTTATCCATTAAAAAAATAGTGGGAGAAATTTCAAACTTGATTTCAGCACTGTTTCATTAAAGCCTGTTGTTTTGTATAGTCACTGCTTTTGGAGTCTTGGCTTTCTTCATGCTTGCTACAGAATCTTATTCTATTATAAACATGTTTGTAATGTGGAGAAAACAACAAATAGCTCATGCTAATGTTTCTGTTTGGTTCTTATAGTTTGGCTGTCACCATCGTTTTTATGTGCTTCATGTTGGAAAGTGCATAATGAATGTCCATTTATTTTCAGAAGTTAAAGAGGTCTTGAATTCCATTGGCGACAACATTGACAATGTTTCCCAAAAGATTCCTGTTCAGAGCACGTTGTCATCCTTCACAGATTACCTTAACAATACTGAGTACTACTTCTACTATTACACGTCCATGGTAGAAATGAATGACTCTTACTGGTGAGTTCTTCCTTGGTGCTGGAAAGCTGGGAGTGAAGCTTGCTTATGGAACTACATAAAAACCTGATCTATCACCAAGATAATCTTATGAGAACAAATTGTTCACATAGGGACCAACTCGAGATTGTAACGATCAAGAAAAGCTAACGCTGCGCTCTGGTGGCTCACACTTGAAATTCTAGTTACTCAGGAGACTGAGATCTGAGGATTTAGGTTTGAAGCCAGCCTGGGCAGACAAATACAAAAGACTGTTCTCTCCATTTAACCAGCAAATAACTGTAAGTGTGGTTCAAGTAGAAGAACCCCATCTTTGAGCAGAAGAAAAAGCAAGAGAGCAGAGAGGGTATTCATAGAACTACTAAGGCTCAGTAGCCCTTTGTTTTCGACAGGATCCTGGACTCAGAATGCCAGGTGGGTTATGGCAGGAGGCAGGGGGTTTAAGTCAAATCAGGTCTGGCTACGCTAGGAGTCATGTCTGTTTGGGATAGGCCACCCCAACAGATACCAGAACAAACATAGAGATGACCACTTCTCAGTGACCTCAGAAACTCAACAGAGATCACAGCTTCGCAAATGAGAAAAGAGAGTGTCATTTCTATCTGCTACTCCCCCCCCCATTTCTTTTCCCCTTGCTCAGTGCTTATTTGAAAAAGAAATTCAATGACTTATCATCTAAAAGTTAGCTGAGGCTACAATCCCTGGCTTATTTGATTTTTTTTTGTCCCCAGACTGGCTGCTGATGGCTTTTATTATAATTACTAAAGTTGCTCTTAATTGGATGGAAAGCTTTTGCTTTTGTTGGGAGGTACTGAGCAGGAACAATTTTTTTTAAGCATCTTGAAAGTTGGAAAGCATTTCTTCTGCCTTGCATGCTCCATCGTTTCTGGGAAATGGTGGTGTCATCTTGGGAATGCCAGGGAAACATTACCCTAAAATGTCTCACAGGACCATTAGAAAATTGAGATCTACATCCTGTAGGCATTTGATTTAGAATGCTCATAAAATTCAAAATGTCCTCTGCACCTGCCATGTAGAGTGTCTCGGGTTCAGTAAAGAACATTGTGCCCCAAAACATTCCTGCCAGTCACAAAACATTTTCGAGAAAGGCCAGGGAGAAGAGCCTGCTGCTGCTTTGAATGTTGACAGATGGCAATCTGTCCACAGCTTCCAGCATCAAGGATTTTGAAAGGACATAAATGACCAGGAAAAACTCAGGAAGTGCTACAATCCCCTTGTATTTTCCCCTGTGGAAGTCACTTCAAGGGAAGGACCACGGGGTGGGGGGCGGGAGGAAGGGAGGGAGGGAGGAAGGAAGGAAGGGAGGACAGATGCCTTGAAGTTAAATGGAAAGCTCTCCAGTCTCCCATTCTGAGGAGTATGCAGAGACTATGATGTTAAATGGCCAGGCATTGCTCCAGTCCTCCAACCTCAGCCCATGACAGGTTGGGAGGCTATCACATGCCTGTTGTCATGTTTTCACTTTCTTTTATCAGTTGGCTGGGTAGCTTGATCATCTGCTTCCTGCTGAGTCTCATCGTGATGTTTTTTTACCTGGGCTTGCTGTGTGGCGTATGTGGCTATGACAGACATGCTACCCCGACCACCAGAGGCTGCGTGTCCAACATGGGTGGCATCTTTCTCATGACGTGAGTGCTTGCTCCTCTTCCTGGAGTGCGGGCGGAAACACAGGAGGGAGAACCCATTTGAACCACGTGTGTAAGCCACACACCCCAAGTTCCAAAGGTGCCTTTCCTTGGTGCGGTGCTACCTTCCTTTGGCTTGCATCAAACACAACAAATAAAAGTAAGCTCTGAGTTAATTGCCTTTGATGGATCAGCTTAAACACATTTTGTATTGAGAGTGAGCTCCTTCTTAAAGCTCACGATCATGAACAGTTCACTTGCTTGAGTCTCCATTGTTCCTTTTTTACATTCATTCATTCACCAGAAGCTGAGCTCATCTGTGTCAAACCCTTTCGCTGTTATTTTGTTTTGGTGATGGAATTGGGGGATTGAAATTGGGGCCTCGAGCTCTCACTTTGTTTCACTCAAGAATGATGCTCTGTCACTTGAGCCACTTCTGGCCTTTTGCTAGTTAGTTGGAGTATGGGAGTCTCTGGGACTTTTCTGCCAAGGTTAGTTTTAAACCTTGATCCTCAGATCTCTGAATAGTTAGGATTACAGGCGTGAGCCACCAGCACCCGGCTTAGAACACTGCTTTGTATGGTCAACAGTGCAGCCAGTGAGACTCATAGAAACTGATTGAGAACAGGGTCTGGACACCCAGCCCCTGTGGGACTGAGACAGTGACCTGAACTAGATTTAAGAACAGGGGAGAGATACAAGGAGTAGAGCGCTGGTGGCAAGCTGGAGAGACTGCCCTGGCTTTGACAACATCTGCATCCAAGTCCATGTCTTTGGGAAATCTTTACTCCAGTCCAGAAGGCAGAAGCCAAGCACCGTGGCTGGGAGTGCCAGCCCTAAAGATGGAGAAGCATGCTCCTCACAGGAGCGGGTGGGCTCCAAGCCGGCATTCTCTTGCTTCCCTCCTCTTCTCTCCCCCTTCCTTTTCCTCCCCTTTCTCTCTCCATTCCCCTTCTTCTCTTTCCCTTCCTTCTCCCTTCCCCCCTTCCCCTCCCTCCTCTTTTACAACCATCCACCACTCCCTACCTCTGCAATGATCATTTCTACTCAGATGCATTCAGCTTCCTCTGTGTCCCCTTTTCACAGTAGTTGGCTTTGTCTACTTCTTCACAGAGGAGAGCAAAGCTGCCCAGCCATTCCCATACGAAACCTCCAACATCTTCTCTCTAGGCTGTCAGAGGCAGAAGGGTTGCCCTTACCCCCCCCCCACCACTCCCAGCAGGGTTCCCCATCCCTCCCCACCACGCCCACTGTCTCCCCTGGCTCCCTTCCCTTCCTCCCTCCTGAACTTTCTTCTCAGCCTTTTCCTGTGCTCTGTTTGCTCCTTCATGACACCCCAACTTAACAGAACTTCCACCAGTACCACCTCCAGCTTCTCCACACAGCCTGCCACGTCCTTCTCTCCATGAACAGTACAGTGCCCTCCGATTTAGTCCCCTCTTCTCTTCTGACCAGCAGGGCCAGAAGGGTTGCAACCCCAGAGCACCTCCTTCTGCAAACGCCCTCTCCCTCCCAGAATCTCCTTTTTCCTCCCATTGACATCTTCACACCCCTAGGCTTCCTCCTACTCCCTGCCTCTGTGGCTCTTCACCTTGGCCTGGTTTGTCACTCTCCTTCCACCACCTCTTCTTCAGGCAAGTCATAGGCTGCTTTTGTCTCGGATCCAACCTCAGAGCCAAAGAACTAACTGCTGAATCTGCCTCCCATGTTATCTCTCTCTCATCCATTGGCCTCTCTCCATCACCCTCAGCCTGATCAGTAGGCCTTTCCAAGCCCCAAGCCTCTGCAGTGACACCCATCCCTGTGACCCAGTCTAAACATTCTTCAGTCTGTGTATGCCAAGAGGGCTCTGGTTCAGAGAAATCGCTGGTGTTTTCTCTATACTTCAAACCTCTCAGTTGTTCCCCCTGCCCCTGGGACTTTCTAGGGTCCATTTAGTAATGGACCCTAGAGGCATTCCAACTTGCCTTCAAGCTGCTATGTATGCCATTTTCCACCACCCCTGTGGATGCAGACTGCTGCATCAGCCTGCTCCTTTCAGACTGGCATGGGTGCTTTCCCAGCATGGAGTCTATTTACTCTAATCCTTTGCAGTGTGGATTGGTTCTCACGGACACCAGCATCTAAGCCCCTACCTATCCTGATAGACAGCCAGGTACTGGCATTATCCTCATGATAAACACATGCCAGGCATGGAGAGATCCCAGTGCTGGGATTTTCCTCTACTCACTCCTGAGTGTGCCAGTCTATTTAATGTGCAACACACTGAAGACCACAGTGCATTGTAGAGACCAAGTGGGTAATGTGGGGTAATTTGTTATGGAATGGCTAACTTTGTATTTCTTTCTCTCCCAGTGGAGTTGGATTGAGTTTCCTCCTTTGCTGGATATTGATGCTTTTTGTGACTTTTACTTTTGTCATTGGAGCAAATATGGAAAAATTGGTCTGTGAACCTTATGCAAACAAGAAGTTATTCCAGGTAAATTTGATTTTCTTCTTATTGTAGGAAGACTTGAAATTCCTGTTTAGATTTGGGTTTTACCCCAACTTGGGGGTCATTTCAAGAGCAGTGATTAATTAGGAGTAATCTGATTTTAATTCACAAATTGAGATTGTTTCTATCTGTAATAGCAAATGCACATACACACATATCTATATGTTTATGTTTTCTTTCTTTTTCTTTTCTTTTTTTTTTTTTGCCAGTCCTGGGCTTGAGCTCAGGGCTTGAGCATTGTCCTTGGACTTTCTCAAGGCTAGCACTCTACCACTGGAGCCTCAGCACCACTTCCGGCTTTTTGCTACGTATGTGGGGTACCAAGGAATTGAACCCGGGTCTTCGTGCATGCTAGGCAAGCACTGTACCACTAGGCCAAACTCCAGGCCCCGTTTTCTTTCTTTTTTATTGCCAGTCCTGGGGCTTGAACTCGGGACCTGGGCACAGTCCTTGAGCTTTCTAAAGGCTAGTGTTCTACCACTTGAAACATAGTACCATTTCTGTTTTTTTCTGTTTATGTGGTACTAAGGGATTGAACTCAGGGCTTCATGCATGCTGGACAAGCACTCTACCACTAGGCCACACTCCTGGCTCCTGTTTTCTGACTATAAGTGAAATCAATACCTGGAATATAGGTCTGAACATTGATGTGAATTACAGTATTTGTGGAGAATGAGCTTTTTCTCAGTAGTCATTTCCAAAAGTGACTCATTTCCAGATCCTTCTATACACTTTTAGGGTTCTTGATATTTAAAGAGTCTCAACGGTGACAAAGATGTTCACACCAATGGTTTGGGGCTCTGCATTTGAAGTGAGTGAGCTTGGTAAAGCACACCTTCCTGGCAGAAGATTGTCCCTACTGATTGAAGTTGACTTTCACTTTTTCTAAGATTGAGTCCTACCATCTCTAGGGCTTGATCTGCCATTTTGCTTTTTATCATCAGTGAGGAAACATTGAGTCCATGTGCCTGCCTTTAATCACCTCCTAGTATTTTCCTCTAGATTCTGATTTTTAAAATATATTTCTGTTTCCCTCTTTTATTGCATTTGTATTTCTCATCATTTGTAAAATGAGGTAAGTGACTATGAAAGAAACCAGTTCTCACAGTGGTATTCGTTGATCAAGGAAAATTAAATGATGAGTCTTGCTGAATCAAAGGACCTCTGTTTGAGCTCTTAGAAAATAGTAAGAAGGAAGTGTGGCTCAAGGGATAGAGATCAGGGACAGTGCCCAAGCCAGAGTTCAAGCCTCATGACCCACAAAAAAAAGGGGGGGCAGGGAGTTTGACCTAGTGGTAGAGTGCTTGCCTAGCATGCACGAAGACCTGGGTTCGATTCCTCGGTCCCACATACATAGAAAAAAGCTGGAAGTGGTGCTGAGGCTTAAGTGGCAGAGCTCTAACCTTGAGAAAGTCCAAGGACAGTGCTCAGGCCCTGAGCTCAAGCCCAGTACTGGCAAAAAAAAAAAAAAAGTTTGATCCAATCCTTTCATTTTTGGGGCCGGGAGTTTGACCCAGTGGTAAAGTGCTTGCCTAGCATGCATGAAGACCTGGGTTTGATTCTTCGGTACCACATACATAGAAAATGCTAGATTTGGTGCTGTGGCTTAAGTAGCAGAGCTCTAGCCTTGGGAAAGTCCTAGGCCCTGAGTTCAAGCTCCAGAACTGGCAAAAAAGTAAACATAAAATAAAATTTTTTAAAAAAATAATAAGACATCAAGATAGTTTTCATTATCTCCTGTGCAGTGTTGAACCATTTGAAAGTAATTGAAACTGTGTGTGTGTGTGTGTGTGTGTGTGTGTGTGTGTGTGTGTGTGTGTCTGTGTCTGTGTGTGTCTGTGTGTGTGCTGATACTTGGATTTGAAATCAGAGCCTCATGTTGTTGTTTAGCTTTTTCACTCAAGGCTGACACTCTTACCAATTGAACAATGACTCTACTTCTTTAAAACTATTTATTTTGAGCATCCCTGATCAGCAAAATCTGGTCCAAAATATTCCAAAGTATGAAGCTTTTTGAGCGCAAATGGGAAATTCCTCATCATAAAACTTTGTTTCATGAACAAAATTATAAAAAGATTGTCCAACACACATGCTAGATACATAATATATAGAGAGATACTATATACATCTATAGATATTATATATCTACCAGTCTTTATAGATGGATAGATATATTGATGTTCGATTTGTATAGAATATATAGATATTCAATTGATGGTGTATATATATGTTGGTATAAAAATGTTTCAAAGCACTTTCTTGTTTGTTCCAGGTTTTGGACACTCCCTACTTACTACATCAGGATTGGAAGTATTATCTTTCTGGCATAATGTTCAGCAACTCAGATATTGAGCTCACTTTTGAACAAGTGTACAGGTATCCCAGGCTGCATTATATATTTGGCTGCATATGAAGTCCCTCAGCCCCCCGCAGTGAGAAGTTTGCTGTTGTGGTCTTTCTCCATAATGCTTGGGTCCCTTTCCCCTTCAGGTCTCGTCAGCCCCGTAGTAAGTGTATGTGGAGATTTCACAGCCGCCCAAGTCCGTACTCACATGAAAGAGCCAGGGAGTTCTCTCTGGAGACGAGCACATTCTAGATCATCTGTGAAGACTAGGCTTGACCCCATCCCTAGATCCTGAGGGACTGAGGTCTTCTACATGATTTAAGCTTTTTCCAAAGAAGCAGTGGTTTGTTTCATTTTTAGGGTTTTTTTTTTTTGTCTTTTGCCTTTTAGCAAAGCTTCTGAAGCCCAAATAGTATATACTATTCCTTTTATATTAAATGTCACTCTTGCTTTTCAGCATATACCTTTGTTAGATGGTAAAATGGTTCTTCTGGGCCACAGATACATGAGCTCGGGTGTGACTAGATTACCAGCTCTACTCTGAGCGAAGTAGTTAAGGGATTAGTTGACAGCAAATCACAGGATACTTTTGCAGCAATGACACTTTTTTATTTCTACTCTGAGTAAGACCAGAGGTGACTGGAGGACATGCTGTAATATGGCATATTCTTACTGAATAACAGGGAAAATATACATGGCTCTAGTGACTGACTTCAAGGACAGACTTATTTTTTAAGTAGATACTTATTAAGTAGATATACAAAGGGGTTGCCATTGAACAAAGCAGTTTATGAATCTACTGCATCTTGCTCAATGTCACCCTTTCAGCATTCTCCCCCACCCCTCCCCTCGATTTTCTTAATTTTATAGGCTATGCGTGTCTTAAGAGATGATAGAGACTCATCCTATCAGCCCATCCTCTGCACGCCTCATTCTTAGTGACCAAGCAGACCATTTTGGACTCCTTCGATGAGAATTTATTCCTAACAGTTTTCAAACTTGATCCCAGCACTACAGAAGACAGCACAGAGGAGACAGATAGAAGGATGTTCATAGTCTTGTGTAATATGTTTTCATCATAAGGTGGTTAATACAGCAGAGGAAGAAAAAGCAGGACTGGATGGTACCAAGGCCACACATTAGTGACATTGATATGTCACAGGGAGAAGCGCTGA